>NC_060894.1:6197500-6247500 GCF_014805685.1 Silurus meridionalis | reverse complement strand
TCCATGTGTCCATCCATTCATCTACTTATCTGACCACCCATCCATCCTTCCACCCATTCATTCATCTATCCAGCCATTCATCCTTCTATTTATCTATCCAGTCAGTCTCCTTTACAAGTAATTAGTTGATGCATATATCTATTAATTATACCATTAAATGTTAGTAGAGTAGTTCATGTTGTAATGACTACATCATAATAAAACCAGTTACATTGTTGCTGGATGTTTTTATAGATTATGCCTAAACCCAGACTCGCGGAAAAGTCTTGTTTTTTGACCCTTTTGGTTTTCCACTGGAGCGCTCCTGTCGGCACGCGCTCCGAGTCGCCGCTTGTTCACTTCTTTTTTTCCAGCGTGTTACCGAATGAGCGCGCGCTGCCCCAGAGCTGAACTTTCCGCTGCGATTTCAACTCCAGCTCCACATCACTTACACCATGTCCCACACCGGACACGGCAGGTCTGAAGTGGAGGAAGAGGAAGCAAACGCGGCGAGGAAGACCGGCTCATCTTCATCTTCTTCCTCATCATCCTCATCATCCTCATTATACCGGAACTTGAGCTGCACAGCGGGTGTGAACACTTCCAGGATACGTTACAGGTAGGACTCTGTCTCATCCATCCATCCATCCATCCATTTATCCATCCATTAGCTGGTCAATATACAAAAAATATTTTGCAGAAATAAAGTGCAAGAGAATAAAATACAATAAAATTATTACATTAAAATATAATACAAGCAAATTAAATAACAAAAAATAAAAATAAAGGTAAAAAAGTCAAGGAAAAAATATTTTAAAAATATTACAAATTAATTTTTTACAAAAAACTTTTTTTAGCTTATTTTTTATTATTATTATTATTATTATTATTATTATTATTATTATTATTATTATTATTATTATTATTATTATTATTATTATTGTTATCATTTTATTTTATTTTTTACCATAAAATATTTTTTCACATGCCTAAACATTCCCATGCACTATTCTCTGTGTACATTAGATATTTTCAACATGAAATCTTGCATCATATTTTCATCTAAATCCAAGCAGAAGTGTGTGACAACACATTGCACGGAGCAAAATTATTTTTTCCCCTCCTTTAAAAAAAAGTAATGAAAAAGAAGTGCTTTATCTGTATTTAAAAATATATCAATATACAAATGAACGCAGAGCAACTTAATATGTAATAGCGTGTATATGAGAATTGTGTGAAAATGATGGTTATAATAAGATAATTTTCGAAAAGCTCTTCCAATAAAAGTTTTTGATCTTTTTTGATCTGAAGAACTTTTTAAAGAAGAGCTTCTGCTTCAGCATGGCATCCAATCTTCTTTACTCAGCATGTAGTCAGCAGTGTGAAAGTGTGTGTGTGTGTGTGTGAGATTTAGTTTCAGGATGTTTTATTTATCTTTGAAGAAATCTGTATTGTAAGTTAAAGTAGATTTTTCTCTCTCCATGATGGCCGTCATCAATCATCGTCTCCTTTGGTCTCCACATTGCTCACTGTGGTGTGATGTGATGTGATGTGATGTGATGTGATGAAACTCCCCCGTCACCACATCACACAGTCTTTGATGAGGCACTGAATGGCTGTTTGTAATTAAATGATTTAATCAGTGCTGGTAATTATGTCAAGTTAAAAAAATAGATGAAAGCCCTAACTGAACAGGAAGTGCACGACGAGGAAAGGAACACTGGTTCCAAACATCATATATAAATATAAACATAAGAGTTTGTGTTATAAATATAAGAACGTGTTACGCAAGTCGTGAGGGTCGAAGTCTAACATGAAGAGAAGGATCTCTACAAAATATGATGCCAGTGTGAAGCTGTAAGATGCAGAATGGCATTGTCTGTTAGCATGGACTGGTATGATCAGCCCAAATATGGCGCACACACACACACACACACACACACACACACACACACACACACACACACACTTTCTTCCTTTCCTCTATGCTGTTTTAAATCAATACCCATATTAGTAAATTAGCTATTAGTAAATGTCTATACTATCACTTTTGTGTGTGTGTGTGTGTGTGTGTGTGTGTGTGTGTGTGTGTGTGTGTGTGTGCTAGATTTTTAGAATCTCAGCACTCTGGAATTTAATTTAAGTGTGAAACAGGCAGGTGTGTGAATAAATATAATTCCAAAGCCATGAACACAACGACTATATATGCAAATGATCCAAAACACAGCTGCATGACTTGTGTTCAATCTGCCCACGTTCTCCCACACCACACCACCCCACTGCAACGCTCCCTTTACTGGCTTCCAGTAGCTACACGTATCAGATTTTAAACACTGATGCTCGCCTACAAGGCCAAAAAGGGACCAGCACCATCTTACCTCGGAGACCTCATCACATCTCGCACTGCACCACGCTGTCTGAGATCCTTCAGCACTGCTCGACTGGTACCACCTTCTCTCAGAATGAGAGGTAAGTATACCTCAAGGTTCTTCTCTGTTCTGGCACCGTGGTGGTGGAATGAACTTCCCCTAGAGGTCCGTACAGCCGAGTCCCTGGTTATCTTTAAGTGACTGTTGAAGACCTACCTCTTCCTGAAACACTTAAATTAGAACATCCAAGTTTGCTTTGTAGAATTCAAGAGTTGTACTACGTACATGTACCTTGCACAATGACAATGAAGTTAAATCTAATCTAAACTAATCCAAACTAATCTAATCTAATCTAATATATGGTCAAAGAAAGGGCACTTCTGCTTATTTACCTTTGACAGCTTTTAGTTCGGGAGTTTTCGAGTGTCTCGTTTGCAAATTTGTTCATATCATGGGAGAATCCACAGTCAGTGTGTTGAAATGAGTGGTGGCAAGTTGCTGTGTGTGTTTTAGACATGTGTGTTTAAATTTTAAAACTGTGAGAATAGACATGTTCCGAATAAAAAGTTAGGCAATGGGAAGAACTGTAGAAGGGTTTGAGTGTGTGTGTGTGTGTGTGTGTGTGTGTGTGTGTGTGTGTGTGTGTGTGTGTGTGTGTGTGTGTGCATGTGCATGTGTTGTGGGAACTGGAGGATCCTGCTCTTTAAAGGTCACCTTAGTCTTGTGGTTAGCTGAGATAAGAGATCAGGATTAGTGTGTATTTTCCTACATCTGAAAGCTATGGTGTGTGAGGGTGTGTGTGAGTGTGTGTGTGTGTGTGTGTGTTTGTGTATGTGAGAATAATCTCCACATCTAGACCTCTTACTATCAAAGTAGACGGCCTTCAAAGTGTCTGAACATGCTCTCTGGGTGGAATATGATATTCCCTTGAGAACCCATTTGTGTGAGTGTGTGTGTGTGTGTGTGTGTGTGTGTGTGTGTGTGTGTGTGTGTGTGGTGTCCTGTAGGTAAGGTCATTGTCAAGGTTGTTGTTTCGTCACCTTTGTTGTCAGAGCAGTGAATTTGCTTCACTCTGTGAACGACCTTGATGCCGAGATGACCCTAAATGAAGTGAACAAACAGCTTCTTGCTTATCGCTTATCGGGTTCCTTTGACCTTGACAATGAATGATGAAGGACAAAAAAGTCCCAGCTGGACTTCTAGGATAAGATTTCCTCCAGGAATATTTCTTTAGAAAACCCACTTTTTGATCCATTTGTTTTGGTATTGATGTCAGTTTTAGATTTAAAATTAGTAACATTATACATTATACAGCGCACCTGAATCCCCCATTCTGATTGGTCAGAAGGTCTGACAGCACCACGGACAGCAGTGCAGCTGGAAATCACACCTTTATATTCATGTGTACTCTAACAGGACAAAAAGTCCAACAGTGCTGTGGTACAAGAGAAACACATTGCTAATGCGCCGTTCCTGGAAAATCCTGCACTTTTTATTTTTTATTTTATTTTTTACTGCAGTAGCAATTTAAATTATTTTCTCTTCTTTCTTTTCTTTTTTCATTTTATATATATTACCTGTCTCATGTCTTTTTCTTTTCTTTTTTTTTCTTTTCTTTTTGCTGCTGTGACAATTTCACTTTTTTTTCTTCTTTTCTTAGACATCTTTACATGTCTGTCTTTTTTTGTATCTTTACTTTTCCTTTCTTTTCTTTTCACTTGTCTTGTCTTTTTTTTCTTTTCTTTTTTCTTTTCTTTTGCTGCTGTGACAATTTCACTTTTTTCTTCTTTTCTTAGACATCTTTACATGTCTGTCTTTTTTTGTATCTTTACTTTTCCTTTCTTTTCTTTTCACTTGTCTTGTCTTTTTTTTTTTCTTCTGTTGCAACAATGTATTTTTTTTTATTTTCTTATCTTTTCATTTCTTCTACATTAGCCATATGAGAAATAAATATTTCAAATTTCCTTTATTTTTCTTTTCTGCTCTGCTCTAAAAAACTAAACAAACAAAAAAAACTTTAGTATTAGTTGTACTGTTCTAGTTTTCCTCTGAGGGACTGATAAATGTTTATCTTATATATTTTTCCTTTTCTTCTTTTTTATTGCCTTTTTAAGACTTGAAAACTGGTTTATGAAATGATATAAATGAATTAGATACCCACTACATAGTCATAGGGTAGTGCAGTTTCAAACTGCTGAAAGCACAATGCTCCTGTGCACAAAGCTAGCTCCATGAAGACCTTGAAGACAAGATTGTTGGTTTGATGCTTGGTGTAGAAGAACTTTTTACTGCACATCATTATCTGATCTCATAAATCCACACAACCAAGTTCCAAAATCTAGTAGAAAGCCTTCACAGAAAACTGGAGTTTATTATTGCATATGTGGTTCGTTCCCAAACTGTTACCCCAAAGTTGTCTTTGGATGTTGTAGCATTCAATTTTTTCTTCACTGAAACTAGACACAAACCCATTTCAGCAATGAATTCAGGTCTTGTGCATAAAGCAAGAAATTAAAAATATCCTCCAGCAAAAGAAATGCAATGTTTAGTCTGGTTTAACCACCTGGTGCCACCAAAACAGGCAAACAGGATCCCATAATAGACAAAAGAATTAGAACACCTGACTTTTTCAGCCATATAGTATGTGGTTCTTCCTCAAACTGTTCCAACATTGGAGTCACACAAGTGGAGAGAATGTCTTCAGATGCAGTAGCATGAAATTTTCACTTCTTTTCCCCACTTTTTCCCCAAACCTGTTCCAGCATAACGATTGTCCCAGTGTAGAAAGCCAGCTCCATGAAGATATGGTGTACATGGAGAAGCTGTAAGAAACACCTGCAGCTGATGAGACATCAGTGCGCTGTTTCAGCCTGACGACACCAAAAAAGAGGAGTGAGACACCAGCCTCGGTGAGAGAGCGCCACCAAGCAGAGACGAGTGGAAGGATCGCTGAACGGCTGCTGATGTGCCGGCCGGCGAGTGGAAACTCGGGCGGGCGCTAAAGAAAGAATGTGTGTGGGTGAACCCCGGCATGGGTTCTGAAATGGAAACTCTGCTTGGTGAACTTCTGCCTGTCTCTCTTTCTTCCAGTGCGGGAAGATCTTAAGTGAACCGCTCTAAAGCTCTGACCTCAACCCCACTGAACACCTTTGAGATTAATTATATGACTGCACCCCTTTACTGTCTCACTACTATGGGTGCAATAGATCTAACCTGATTCTTGATCAGGACTCATGGTTTTATTGCTTTTTAAGTCATTTCGTAAGTATACAGAAAAGTCATGTGTTCACGAGAATGGGACGTGTTTTTTTTGCTAATCCGAAAAATGTTCCGATACGTAACTCAAAAGCCCCAATGAGATCCGAACCGTGAGTTTTGAGATCCTTGCCACTGCTGAGTACCTGAGTTTACTAAGACTCTTGTGGTGAAACGAGCACAAATCTCCACAAACACACTCTAAAATCTAGTGAAACATCTTCCCAGAAGAGTGAGTGGAGGTTACAGCCAATGGGGACTAAATATAGAATGGGTTGTCCAAAAACGTTTGTCCATATAGTGTTCATAAAGTCAAGCAGGCTTTTTTCTGCAGTATTTTTTAGCAAAATGGGGATAAAATCCAGATAAATATGGGTTGTTAGCTGTGCAATAGCATCCACTCCTGATATTTTGTTAGTTTCAGTTGCAGTGAAGTTAGTGAAGCACTCAGGCAGGAAGAAAGATCCCCTGAGCTGCAGTAATAATCGTGGGGTTACTGTGGTGAGGGGAAAGACGTGGAGGTCTGGGAAATCATCCACACAATTTTGAAAAATATATAATTATAGTAAAGCCTCAAAACATATAAAGAGCAGCTCTGCTTTACTGTTAAACTCCCGGATAGGCAACATCTCAGCACTGGAGGTCCTGTCTGAGGGAAGAACCCTGAGCACTCAGCTTTATTACACTCACACACACACACACACACACACACACACACACACACACACACACACTGCAATACATTACAGTACAGTACAGTTCATTATTTTCCAAACTCTTCAGCTATAGAACACCAAAACACCATTTAGTAAGAAACACACAAACACACACACAAAAACACAAACACATGCACACACACCCACAGAAAAACAGAAACACACATTGTGTAAAAATACAGTACAATATTTCCCATACTTATTGGTTGCTGAAAACATAAATACAGTATATATACTGTGTATATATATATATATATATATATATATATATATATATATATATATATATATATATATATATATATATATATATATTGTCAGCCTTCCAATTCATCCCAAAGGTGTTCAGTAGGGTTGCGGGTCAGAGCTCTATAGCAGGCCACTCAAGGTTTTCCACTCCATCTCATGTAAACTATATCTTCATGGAGCTGGCTTTGTGTACATGGACACTGTCATGTTGGGACAGGTAAGGGTCTCCTAGTTTAAAGTAATGGTAGATGTGTGTTCCTTCAAATCTGTGGTCACACTTTCAGGGTAAATCATGTAGAAAATGCTAGAAAAGGCAGGTGTAACAATATTTTTGCCTAAACAGTCTCTCTCTTTCTCTTTATATATATTTATATATATTCGACAGACAGACAGACAGACAGACAGACAGACAGACAGACAGACAGACAGACAGACAGATAGATAGATAGATAGATAGATAGATAGATAGATAGATAGATAGATAGAATTCAGAAAAATTATGTAGCTTTGCCACATGAGGGCAGACTTGAAGTGCGTACACACACACACACACACACACACACACACACACACACACACACACACACAGACTCAGACTCATAATTATTTATTATATATTAATAATTATACAGTAGTTTGTTAAAATATAATAAGAAGGTTAGGTATAAGAAAATATATCAATAAAAACAGACAAATAGTAAGTTTATTGTTTGCAAATCTCATAAAATCAGCTTTTATTCACACTAAACCACTGACATGTTTAGACTTTGAAAATGTAGCATTTTTAAAATAAAAATAAGACCATTTTTATATTGATGGTTGCAGAAACTGGTCTCCTCAATTCTCAGATATAAAAGAATAGGAGATGTATGACCCTGTCCCAACCTTTTTATGACGTGTTCTATATATTAAATATAAACATGTTTGAGTAGTCAGTGTGCAGCTTGTTTAGCAGTATAGATTTCCTCTAAAAATAACTCAACATACCTCCATTATTGTCAAAATACCTGGCAACAAAAGTACACCCTAAATAAACATGTCAAAACTGAGCTGCACACGTAGTTGCTGGGATCCTCTTTCACTCCACAATAATGACATCACGAAGCTGCTGGATGTTAGACACATGGCACTTCTCCACATTCCGATTCACCTTTTTAAATATGTTTTCTGCATATTACATATAAACTTTTAATATGTATTACAAGTTTTATTGTGAATAAAATGCAGGTTGATAAGATTTGTATATCAGTGCATTCTCATACTTATATTGTACACACCATATATCCAGTTCAAACCTGAACAATCAGACCTGATCAGCTGATCAGCTTCTTTTACAATTGAAGCCATAGTTCTGACTGTATATTTTATTTTTAGCCAATAATTTTTACAGGATGGTATTGCATGAAGGTATTGGATGACACACACACACACACACACACACACACACACACAGTGTGTGTGAGAGAGAGAGAGAGAGAGCGGTAGATAGATAGATAGATAGATAGATAGATAGATAGATAGATAGATAGATAGATAGATAGATAGATACCTGCATGTTCCCTTTATTTATATGCAACAGACTATATACTGTAATTAAAATAAAAATTAATTTCTGTTTTATATATATATATAAAACAGAATATATATTATACTTTAAATATAATTTAAAATTATTAGAAAAAATATTAGATTTTCTCAGGGAACAATTCTATACAAATCAAAATGTACTGTAACTCAGTTTCAGGATGTTCCCGATCTTCTTACAGCCTCGGCATCTTTGCGGAGAGCAACATTTCTAATTCTCAAATCCTCAGAGAATCTGGTGTTTAGTATGAGAGAATTGAACTCAAACCACCAAATTTTAAATACTCTTATACAAGATACACACATTTGTGTGGTCCTGTCAAGCAGACAAAAACATGAACAGCATAAATAGGACATCTCACTTTACATGACGTAAAACATCTATCATTTAGAGTGTACTCACATTTGTTGCCAGCTTTTTGACAATAATGGCTGTATGTTAAGTTATTTTTACCTGGTCATAATATGGTATGTGCTTTTTGAGCATTACATTCCACATTTAGTCCCAATTTGCTCTTATACAGTAATTCCCTCCACTCTTTTGAGAAGATGTTCCACTAGATTCTGGAGTGTACTTAGACATTTGTGTTAATCAGCCACAAATCAGAGCTCTATAGCAGGCCATTACAAATCATATACACTATATCTTCATGGAGCTTCCTTTGTGCACTGGGTCATATAGTGTATATAATGCATGTCTGTGAGTTTTTCGGCATCCCACCATTATTGATAGAAAGAAAAGAGTTGATAAAAGGAAATGTGTAATAAATGTGGTTGTTGTGGGTTTATTTGTCTGTGTGTGTGTGTGTGTGTGTGTGTGTGTGTGTGTGTGTGTGTGTGTGTGTGAATGGCAGGATGAGAATAAAAGAGCATCACTTTACTTAAAGAGGTTTTTTTTCTAAAAGAGTTTCTTTGTAATTCGGCAGCATGAGTCAGAGACATGGAGTTACACAGAACAGCATACTGAATGTCAGGGAAGTTGAAATGAACAAATTCACTCGTTATTGTTAGACTGTTTAGTGCGGCGTTGTGTAACAATCCCACGCTGTGACCTGAAGTTACTGTAAGCATATCTGTAAGTTTTATTAAACATATAAAGCCTTATAGACTTATGCATAGGTACAAGATTATTTATTTTTTATAAGATAGAAGAAGGAAAGGAAAAGAAAGGATAGATAGATAGATAGATAGATAGATAGATAGATAGATAGATAGATAGATAGATAGATAGATAGATAGATAGATAGATAGATAGATAGATAGAAAACATAATTACTTTTTGATAGATAGATGGATGGATGGATGGATGGATGGATGGATGGATGGATGGATAGATAGATAGATAGATAGATAGATAGATAGATAGATAGATAGATAGATAGATAGATAGATAGATAGATAGATAGATAAATAGATAGAAAACATTATTTATTTCTGATCGACAGACAGACAGACAGACAGACAAAAAAGGAGTTTGAGATGCAGGCCATTTTATTCACCCCGAGAATTCACCACTGCTGTCGGAGTGAACATTCCCCCAGCGCTAATGCTCAGGAGGCTCTGTGTGAACTCTATTCCACTATTAATGTCCTGCAGACTGCTCACCCCGACAGACTGTTTATTATAGCCAGAGATTTCAACCGTGCAAATCTCAAATCAGTGCACCCTAAGTTCAATCAGCATGTGGACTTTGCATGTGGACTTTGCAACGAGTTTGATTACACAAACATCCCCGGCGAATGCCGTGCGGAGCCCCGTCCCCACCTTGGCTACTTAGACCACATGTCTATGCTAATTCCAGCATACAGACCGCTAGTCAGACTGGTCAGCGCTATTATGTGTTTTGTGTATCTGTCCGTCACTGGCTGGGACAACTTATTTTAGTCTCTAGCTCTGTGTTCTGTATGTAGATCTATGTGTGATTAGCTTTAAATTGATGGATCGAGCGCTAAATGAGTGTGGTCTGGCGCAAAATAGGTCGGACTAGTGCATACAGGACTAACAAGGTCTAGCTCCAAATGGACAAGTCTAGCTCCAAATGGACAAGTCTAGCTCCAAATGGACAGGTCTAAGCATAATTCGCTCCAAATCAGGTTACATACGGGATTGGTTAGGGTTAGTCAACTGAGACATGCTAGTGACGGGTCGGTAATGAACGATTCGTTCATTTTGAACGAATCTTTAATGTGACTCAGAAGAACGAGTCGTCTCAAAAAGTGATTTGTTCATTTTCTACTGGACGCACATGAGCAAAGCATCCCAAAATCAACGTAGATCATGTACAGGAAACAGAATTGAGTAGTTCATCTCATGAGTCCTCTGGTCCAAGTCGTTCGTTATTTTATCACTTGACTCCCATTTACACTATGCAGATATATATACACAAATATATTATCAAAAATGTAACTTTTTTTTTTCATTTATGATCAAAGCAACGAAATAATCTAAATGACAAAAAAACAGATGTTAAATAATCCGATCTTCCCATCACTAAGACAAGCTAGCACTTTAGATCTTACCCCACCTATTGTAAATAGCTGCAATGGAGTGTTTCTGTCTCCTCATTAAAACATTTTTGAAAGCTTTTAAGTATATAATTAACCACTTGCAGGACCATAACCATCAACAAAGTGTGTTACAACACATCAGTACATGAATACTATAATTTATGACATTTGAATTGTTGTCTATTGTTTGTAATGCACAAAAAAATGGGAAAATATGTAAATATGAACCGATTCCCAGTAGAATAATGAGTCTGGCTTTTATCCCTGGGGGACACACACCTCTCTCAGGGACAGTAATGGCATTTCAATTTATTTAATATCACAATACACTATGAAATGCTTCCACAAGCGAGAAGAAGTCTGTACGTCTCTGTGTGTCTCAGTACAGCTGGACAGCAGTACAGTACACATTCCTGACAGTGCTGTGCTCGTGATGGTTACTAAATACGATTTAGAGCAGCAGCAAGATTTATAAGTGGGACAGTTCTATAAAACCCCGCCCTAGACTTCAATCACTACGTCGGCCGTTCCTTTCGAATGTCACAAAGTGCTGACAATATGGGCTCCTATAAATGTTCCTTCACGTTGTCTAATCCGCACAAGTGTCGTACACATCCCTGTGAATAAGTAAATTTGCTGTTACTATAGAAACCATCCACAAAAAATGAATGTTCATTTCACATGATGAAATATGACATTGAGAGAAAAAAAACATTATTGAATATTCTTGCAATAAATGCTGCTTTAATGAAATGTCAGTCATAGTTACTCTCAGGAAGCTCATGGGGGATTGGACTGGAGTAGCATGTTCATAACAAGCAGGTAGAAATGTGTGTGTGTGTGTGTGTGTGTGTGTGTGTGTGTGTGTGTGTGTGTGTGAGGGTGGGTGGGTGGTTGGGTTGTTGTGTGTGTGTGTGTTAGGCTGAATTAACTTTAAATGCCAAATGTATGAAAAGAAAAATGCAGGCAAAAAGAATAATTAAAACACAAGAGAAAAAGGCTACAGCATGAAGAAATGAACAATGGAGGAAAACCATAATGAAAAAAAACAGTTGGTGGAGGTTGGGGAATAGATAGAGGGCAATGCATCAAGAAATGAAATTAACATATAAATTAATGAATAAATGAATGAATCAATAATTAATATGAAGAATAATAGGATTATTATTGATGGCAGTAGTAGTAAGAATAAAAATGTATAATTAAGATAAAATAGTAATAATAAATTGGGTTAAAGCAATAAAAAAAAGAAAAAACAGCAGTGGCAGTGATAGAATGTAATATTCATAAAATTAAAAAAGGAAAATAAATACCAGGATGTCGGCAAATCAACCATTAGGGTCGCACAAGCCAGTATCACAAATGTCACAAATCAGAAATTCATACCTCCACAGGTATCGTTAGCCAACAGGGTACCAGTGGAAATTGGGCTACTGCTGGTCGAATGAGGAGAAGGAGAGGAGGAAGACATTTACAGAGACAGCAGGGATATGAGAAGTGTAGAAGGGTGGAGGTTAGGGTTGGTACTTTAAATATTGGTACTATGACTGGTAAAGGGAGAGAGGTGGCTGATATGATGGAGAGGAGAAAGGTGGATATGTTGTGTGTTCAGGAGACCAAGTGGAAAGGGAGTAAGGCCAGGAACATTTAAGGTGGGTTTAAACTGTTCTATCATGGTGTGGATAGAAAGAGAAATGGTGTAGGGGTGATTTTGAAGGAAGAGTACAGTAAGAGTGTAGTGAAGGTGAAGAGAGTTTCTGAGGAGTGATGAACGTGAAGCTGGAAGTTGAAGGGGTGATGATAAATGTCATCAATGTCACCTATGCTCCACAAGTTGGCTGTGAGATGGAGGAGAAGGAAAAATTCTGCCGTGAGTTGGATGAAGTGGTAGAAGGTGTACCTAGGAATGAAAGATTGGTAATTAGAGCTGACATCAATGGGCATGTAGGTGAAGGGAACAGAGGTGATGAGGAGGTGATGGGTAGGTATGGCCTTAGGGTGAGGAGTGTGGAAGGAAAGCTGGTGTTAGATTTTGCTAAAAGGATGGAGAATCATAGGGTGACCTATAAGAGTGGAGGATGGTGCACACAGGTAGACTATGTACTATGAAGGAGATGCAACCTGAAAGAGATTTTCAGACTATAAGGTGTTGGCAGGGGACAGTGTAGCTAGACAGCATCGGATGGTGGTCTGTAGGATGGTTTTGGAGGCGAAGAAGAAAAGGAGGAGAGTGAGGACTGAAAGAAGAATAAGATGGTGGAAACTGAAGGAGGAAGAGTGTACTGTGAGGTTCAGGGAAGAGGTCAGACAGTGGCTTGGTGGTGGTGAAGAGGTGCTGGATGATTGGGCAACTACTGCAGGAGTGATGAGGGAGGCAGCTAGAAAAGTACTTGGTGTGACATCTGGAAATAGAAAGCAAGACAAGGAGACATGGTGGTGGAATAAGGAAGTGCAGGAGAGCATAAGGAGAAAGAGGTTGGCAAAACAGAAGTGGGATAGACAGAGTGATGAGAAAAGTAGGCAGGAGTACAAGGAGATGCGGCAGCAGGTAAAACAGGATGTGGCGAAAGCCAAGGAAAAGGCATATGAGGAGCTGTATGAGAGGTTGGACACTAAGGAAGGAGAAAAGGATTTGTACCGATTGGCCAGGCAGAGGGACCGAGCTGGGAAGGATGTACTGCAAGTTAGAGCAATAAAGGATGGAGAGGAAATGTGTTGACTAGTGAGGAGAGTGTGTTGAGAAGGTGGAGGGAGTATTTTGAGCAGCTGATGAATGAGGAAAATCAGAGAGAGAAGGTTGGATGATGTGGAGTTGGTGAAGCAGGATGTAGATAGGATTAGTAAGGAGGAAGTGAGAGCAGCGATTAAGAGGATGAAGAGTGGAAAGTCGGTTGGACCAGATGACATACCGTAGAAGCGTGAGATGTTTAGGAGAGATGGCAGTGGGTTTTTAACCAGATTGTTTAACAGGATTTTGGAAGGTGAGAAGATGCCTGAGGAATGGAGAAGAAGTGTGCTGGTACCGATCTTTAAGCATAAGGAGATGTGCAGACCTGCAGTAACTACAGGGGAATTAAGTTGATCAGTCACACCATGAAGTTATGGGAAAGAGTAGTGGAAGCCAGGCTGAGAGAAGAGGTGACCATCTGTGAGCAACAGTATGGTTTCATGCTGAGGAAGAGCACCACAGATGCCTTATTTGCTTTGAGGATGTTGATGGAGAAGTATAGAGAAGGACAGAAGGAATTGCATTGTGTATTTGTGGATTTAGAGAAAGCATACGACAGAGTGCCAAGAGAGGAGTTGTGGTATGGTATGAGGAAGTCAGGTGTGTCAGAAAAGTATGTGAGGGTGGTGCAGGACATGTATGAGGACAGTGTGACGGCAGTGAAGTGTGCAGTAGGTACAACAGACTGGTTCAGGGTGAAGGTTGGACTGCATCAAGGATCAGCCCTGAGCCCTTTCCTGTTCGCAGTGGTGATGGACAGGTTGAAGGACGAGGTCAGACAGGAGTCTCCTGGACTATGATGTTTGGATGATATTGTGATTTGTGGTGAGAGTAGGGAGCAGGTTGAGAAGAGCCTGGAGAGGTGGAGATATGCGCTGGAGAGAAGGGGAATGAAAGTCAGTAGGAGTAAGACAGAGTACATGTGTGTGAATGGGAGGGAGGGCAGTGGAGTGATGTGGTTGCAGGGAGAAGAGGTGGAGAAGGTGGAGGAGTTCAGGTACCTGGGGTCAACGGTGCAAAGTAATAGAGAGTGTGTTAGAGAAGTAAAGAAAAGAGTGCAGGCAGGGTGGAGTGGGTGGAGAAGAGTGGCAGGAGTGATTTGTGATAGTAGGGTATCTGCAAGAATGAAAGGGAAAGTTTATAGGACTGTGGTGAGACCTGCGATGTTGTATGGATTAGAGACAGTGGCATTGAGTAAAAGACAGGAGGTGGAGCTGGAGGTAGCAGAGCTGAAGATGTTGAGGTATTTGTTGGGAGTGATGAGGATGGACAGGATTAGAAATGAGTTTATTAGAGAGACAGTGCATGTAGGACGTTTTGGAGACAAGGTGAGGGAGGTGAGATTGAGATGGTTTGGACATGTGCAGAGGAATGACATGGGGTATATCAGTAGGAGAATGCTGAGGATGGAGCCACCAGGAAGGAGGAAAAGAGGAAGGCCAAGGAGGAGGTTTATGGATGTGGTGAGGGAAGACATGCAGGTAGTTGGTTTGAAAGAGGCAGATGTAGAGGACAGAGCACTATGGAGACTGATGATCTGCTGTGCGACCCCTAATGGGAGCAGCTGAAAGAAGAAGAAGTACCAGGATGTCAGTGAGGCTGGTAATTGTTTAAATATGATGTCTGTCTGTCTGTCTGTCTGTCTGTCTGTCTGTATTTTCATTTGCATTCTGAGCTGGAGTTCTACCTCGGTGGAACATTTCAGCCAATTAAAGAAGTTTTATAATGATTTGACAAAAAAAAAAAAATGCAGCCGTTAGTGTGAACTGATGTGATGTGAAATCTCTGTAGAGGAATTTGGCAGGAGTCTTGCTTGGCTGAGCGAACAGGGGAAGCTTTAAAGTGTAGCTACCCTTCTGAAATTTCTGTGTGTGTGTGTGTGTTTGTGTGTGTTATCCATAACAGTTGTGTTGCTATATTTAGCTCACTGTTTATCCTCTCAGGGCTCGATGGTGAAAACCGGGTGAACCGAATCACAAACATGTTTGGCTGCTAAAATGGATTAAGTCCCTGTTCTTATACACCGCTGGGGATAAATAAGGAGTTTCAAAAATATCTAAAAATGCTAAAAATAAAGTTCAGTCTCTACTGAGAAATCCTGAGGCATCCTCAGGGACGGCAGCTCTCCATGCAGCATAACACACAAAAGATTTTTTCACAGTGGATCTAGTGTAATACACTATATGAATAAAAGTATGTGGACACCTGAGCAATATATTTTTATGTGCTTTTCGAACATCCCATTCCACAATTAGTCCCAATTTGCGGTTATAATTTCCTCCACTCTTCTGGGACGAAGTTCCACTATATTTTGAAGTGTGCTTGTGAAGATTTGTGGTCATTCAGCTACAAAGGTGTTAGAAAAAGTCAGGTACTGATGTAGTGGGTACTGATCATGTGAGGAGGCCTGGGGTGCAGTTTAAATTCATTCTAAAGTTGATCAATGGAGTTAAGGTCAGAGGTCTATTGAAGCCACTCAAGATCTTCCACTCCAACCCATGTAAAGCATATCTCCCAGCACCCTACATCAGTATCTGATTTTACTTACTGTGTCTGAATAAGCACAAATCTCCACAAGCACCTCAAAAATCTAGTGGAACATCTTCCCAGAAGGTTATTATATAAGTAAATAGGGACTAAATGTGGACTGGGCTGTTCAAAAAGCACATGTGAATCTTATAGTCAGGTGTCCACAAACCTTTGTCAATATAGTGTAGGTGTATCTCCATAGCTGAGGTTAATCTAATTCGCATCTCGATGCAAAGCTAACGATATGATACATGAAAGATACTCATGTATAATCAAAAATTGTAGGGTTACCCAACCAATGGCCCAACAATGGAATCCACTGGTGTGGGTGAAGGTTTGCTGCGTGTTAGTCTTTCTCGCGCTGCTGTAAAAGATTTTTAAAACGGATTGCACTTTGTTACATAAATCCAATTTTTAACCTCTAATCTGACTCCAATTTATAATAAAGATTTAACTTGAATATATCTCATTCAAGATGATCACCTTACTGGTTGTATTTTTTCTTTAATTTGAATAGATTATTCTAAACATTGCATCATTTCAATTACTCATTCATTATGGACCCTTCTAAGTCACCTTTCCATGACCCGACCATATCCTCAGGAGGGTAAGAAGGGGCTTAAGGATGGGTGAGAGGGCAGTGAACAGATTGCTTTCTCTCCTCAGATTAAAGAGATCCTCTCCTCAGATTAGGAAGTTTATTCTTTTGTTGGATGGCAGTTCTCAGAGTCTGACTTCATGAAGAGATCTGACCATCCTTACAAAATGAAAAAACATGATGCTGTTCTGCAGTTAGGACACTGACAAGGAGCTCGGGAGATTACAACACTTGGTTTATTGAACAATGGGAGGTAAAACTCATGCATTAGCCCCAGCGGAATAAACAGTGCATCTCATCTTTCTCTCTCTCAGGTTCTTTCCTGCGATTCCAAATCACTTTACTCACGGTATTATCCCCAGATCTTATTCAATGGTGTAGTACATGATTTACATATATATATATATATATATATATATATATATATATATATATATATATATATATACTTACATTTCTCTCCCTACATATAAATAAATAGTTTTTTACAGATGGAAATATGTTAAAAACGATGTTTAACCCACAAAACTTGTGTGCGACGCACAATTTTTTAATCAACGCATCACATCAGTAACTTGAATCGAACCATCCTTTTTAATGTGTACTAAGAGGTTAAGGACATACGTTTGAAATGTTCGCTTCTAGAGCCGAGTGTGTGTAGCAGGAGAGCTTGTGTCCATCGACAGTTCCGTCTTTATAGCGTAATGAGCTGTCATTCTTGGATGGTGGGCGTGAATTCTGATTTGAAAGCTAGAGAAAGATTGGATATCGATGTACAGCCCACAGCTCCAAAAAGTGCCAGGCATGACAAAATTCCCTCAGCCACAGTTCACAGGGATTTTGATTAGCTTTAAAGGCAAAAACAACAAACAAACTTAGTTGTCTGCAGGCTAGACTTCTTTTCAGAGCAAATGGTATCTATATTGAAGAAAGTGATTTCGCCATGCTAACATTTCATTAAAGAAATAGAAATAAAATGTAGTTCTTTGAGTTTTTTTAGATCAGCAAAAACTACATTTAGCTTTATTTCTTTCTTCATTGGTTGGTTGTTGATGGCTGCCTTCCTCTCGAATCATGCGGTTTTGAGTCAAGAACGAAATGACTTTGCTCTTTTGCTCTCAGGCTCATGTACGTGTTTAGCATGCACATGAGGATCGTTATGCCTCTGTCATGGGGGCAGGGGTGGCATCTGTTCTTAGGTGGGAATGAGAATGCGACTCTCCAAAGAGCAGCAAGAGCACAATATTGGATTACGCATACAATCATAAAACAGAAATATGAATTTAGTGTACAATGATCTTCATTCTGTGTAAATGAGGTTTAAAATAATCAGCCAAGAAACATGGAACTAAGGTTTGTGGTGTTCACATAATAAGTGCCATTTTTATCCCAAAATCAGCATGATTACAAATTTAATATTGATTTTATATAACAGATAAAGTTAATACTGAGACTTAAAATTTTTCTGTTTTCGCACTATTTTGCCAACAAAAACAATTCCAAACAAAGCCACTGCACTATTTTTTTTCATCTTTGAGCAACATGATGGTGTTTAGTTCCTGAAAGATTCACCTGCTTAAATGAGTCGGTTCAATTGCAATGACTCACTTATTAACAGTGACTTACTGGCACTTTTAATTTCACATTTGAAGTATCTTTAATTTTTTTTAATTCAACATTTTATGTTTAAAATATCAAAGCATTATTTATGCATTTTGTAGCCTGAGGTTAAAGCATTACATGTCCCTCTGAGCTGCATTTAACAGTGTGTAAATACTTCTAAAGGCCACTTACCCACTGCAACTTTCCTCCTTTGTCTCTGAAATGTCTCATTTTTCAAATTGACTGATGAAATGTAAGAATTTGACTCAAAAGATGATGCACACTTTTAGAAAAAAGTGACTTTATAAAGGTAAGAAATGCCTATAAAAGGTAAAAAATCAATTTAAATACAAATAAATTTAAAATATCATCTAATTATTTCTAACAATAAAATAAAAAAAAAATAGGGTTTTCATTTTTGGTCAATATCAAATGAAACACTGTATGTTTCAAATGGGATTTTACTATTTCAACCAATGCATGTTGGTTGCATTCATTTCTGAATCCTTTTGTGTATTGTGATCGAGGCAATCTTTCTATTTTTGGTTATAGAGAAGAACATTTTGATGGTTAATTATATTGATATATAATTGAATTGTTAATTGGTTGTAAATTGAATTAAATTAGATTTAGTTCACATATTTCAATACACAGTTTGTTCAGTTTAATGAATTCGCTAGGCAGGTTTTTTTTCTATAGGAACATTCATTGATATTTTGAGAGCAACTCTATGATTGTAAAGCAATTTATAATTTCTTTTCTATAATATTCCCAAAAAAATCCTATATACACTGTAGAACATCAAGAAAATGTTCACTTCTGTGTCTCTAGTCCCAGTCTCGTACATGTTTTTGCAGGCTTAAGGGTTAAGATAAAGGAATCCTAAAACAAAAATAGACAGTTCGATCCCTCGAGCTGCCACTGCATTTTAATAACACACTGTGCAAATCTCTTCGGAGCTAACGCTAACGTTATACACACATTTAATAGCTATTATTATTCACACTCCAGTGCAGTTACCCTCAGCAGTTCAGTATGCTAATGGCTCTGCATCATGCACATGCAAGAGAATCTAATGAATGGCCAATGTACTATACAGAGTTGTGTGCGGGGAAAATGGAGTCGAATGTTTTGGCACCCTATCGAGTTCGAGTAACTTGGCAATATAATTAAGACGATCCCAAAACTGCTCACAGGAAATCATTCATACATAATTTATTATTGTATAAAAATATTACATAAATAGAGATTTTTTTTTTTCATTTTTATACCCATATACAATTTCCTTATTTTGGAATGGAATGAGAACACATTTTATGAGTAGAAAAGCTAAATTGAAGCTCATCTGATGCTTCATCTTTAACTGGAACTGGACCATTGTTTTGTGTTGTTATTTGTGTATGGTACAACAGCAGTCGATTTTTATTCTGCTCTACAATCTAAAAAGCTGAGAGCTCAAACTAACGTCCAGGCAAATCCCTACATATCTGCAACATTCGTCTCCATCCCAGCCAAATCATCATCCCAAACAGTCTGACAGTTTGAATCGTGTCCAGCCGAACGCCAGCGTACGTCTGATCGAAACTGCAGCATATGTCTAATTTAAAGCGTGCAGCTTCAGAGGATCTTGTCAGCAGGTTTTTGAGTGAACACGGCACCCAGATATATTTGGCTCTACATTTGTCTAGTGATGCAAGAAAGACAAGTTCAAGCTCCCTTTTGGTTTTGCTGCCTGAGAGACGGATACAGCCAGGAAAGATGGAGAAAGACAGAATGGGGAAAGATGAAGTGAGATGAAGATAGGTTAAAAATAATGGCATGATAGGGAAAGACGGAAAGAGAGAGAGAGAGAGAGAGAGAGAGAGAGAGAGAGAGAGAGAGAGAGGGAGGGTAAGTAGACTTGAGGCAAATTGAGAGTGTGGGCGAGAGAGAAAGAAAGAGAGAGCGAGCGAGAGTGAGAGCGAGAGAATAGGTCTGTATAGGAGGGAGGGGTATATGGTGAAGGACAACAAGAGAGGCTAAAAGAGAGAGAGAGAGAGAGAGAGAGAGACATGAAGAGATGTGACATGTGAAAAAGAAGCAAAAGAGGAAGAAAGACCCTAGACTAAAGAGGAGTGTGTAGGAGAGGGAAAAAAAGGAGATGATGCAGAACCAGTGCTGTAGATGTTTTTTTCCGATCCCGGGCGAGCACAGATCTCACCGTCACTGATTAACCTGAGGTCAGAAAGAGACGCTGGGACGGATAAGAGAAGGAAAGAGAGGGGACGAAGAAAGAGAGAGCGTCCACATGACTGAACTGAGAGAGCGCGAGTCTCAGCACAGAGGTAACGGACGAGAGCATGGTGTTTGTCGGGATTAGAGGAGGAACAGGCTCAGTGGTGCGGATGCTAATTCACACACCAAGGACAATGTTGGTAAAGTTCCTGCTTTCTGTGTGTTTGTGTGTGTGTGTGTCTGTGGATCTTCTATAATACTGAGACTTTATAATCAATGATAAAAGGCAAATTTGGCCAGAAATGGAATGTACACCCAAAGTGCACTTTGTTCACTTGGACTGAAGCATTAAATCTAGTGTTGCTAACAAGTACTCAAAAATGATCATCCTCATGCCCATGCTCAGCTCCCAAAGTTTGTACATAAACAAAATCATAAGTCCTAAATAGAACATGAACTCTAATGATATCCTCTTCATATTAAAGAACACAATCAGATGTTTGTACACCATGCAAAACTGTAGACTGTACACCCCTCATACTTGTTAGCCACAATAGCATTCATTTTCTACACTTTTGGCTAATCAGTCCCAGCCAGGCTAATTTCCATTTTCTTTGGCCAAACTAGATTTAAAACTCAGTGCTACAGCTCATCAATTGCTTTGGAGTCCAGACGATTAGAAAATTGTACATTGGACATATCAATTGTACTATGTTCTGTTAAACCAAGGCATGTGTACCTATTTTGGATGTGGACGGTGTGCATTGCAAGTGTGTTATGTAAGGGGTAAAGAGACACGCCTACTGTATACCTGGGGTGAGCTGGAAAACACAAGTCGATTTCTGGTAAAAATAAAAATGGCCTATGTTTCCTAGTAGAAAGAAAAGTGTTTCCTAGTAGAAAAAAATAAAAACCTGTGCTTCCTGGTAGAAAGACCTGTGATTCCTGGTAAAAAAAAAAAAAAGACCAGTGTTTTCTGAAAAAAAAAAAAAAAAAAAAGACCTGTGTTTCCTGGTTAAAAAAAAGAATTTTTTATTTTTTTCCTGGTAGAAAGACCTGTGTTTCCTGCAAAAAAAAAAAAGACCAGTGTGTTTGCTGGTTAAGAAAAGACCAGTGTTTCCTGGTAGAAAGACCAGTGTTTCCTGGTAGAGAGACCAGTGTTTCCTGGTAGAAAGAGCTGTGTTTCCTGGTAGAAAGACCTGTGTTTCCCAGTAAAAATTAAAAAGACCAGTGTGTTTGCTGGTTAAAAAATAACCAGTGTTTCCTGGTAGAAAGAGCTGTGTTTCCTGCTAAAAAAAAGAAAGACCAGTGTGTTTGCTGGTTAAAAAAAGAGACCAGTGTTTCCTGGTTAATAAAAAAACAAAAAAACCTGTGTTTCCTGGTAGAAAGGTCTCTGTTTCTTAGTGTAAATATGACCTGTGTTTTCTGTTAAAATTACCAGTGCTTTCTGGAAAAAAGACCTGTGTTTAGAAGTTTAAAAAGACCTGTGTTTCCTAGTAGAAATACCTTTGTTTCCTGGTAAAAAAAAAAAAAAAGAAAAAAAAAGACCAGTGTGTTTCCTGATAAAAATAAATTACCCATCGGTATTTTAGAGGTGAGCAGAAACCAGAGAACCTACAGTAGAGGACGCTTATGTAGGAATTCGGAGAACTGGGAAGTCTGCACAAGCAATAACATAATCTCAGGATCAAACCTGGGAGGTTCTGTATGCTCTTTGCAACATGATGATAAACAGAAACACAGTTACACATAAAGTTCATTTAGCAAAAACAATTTATACGCATAAATGGATGGGAGAGGTTGAATAAATTAGTGTCAGATCTTAATTTTCCAGAGACTTTATTGGCTTTTATTTGATATCTATATAATATCTGCTTTCTAATATCTTGATTGACTATAAACAGAGTTACACAGTGGTGAGGGTTGCTGCCTTGTAGCTCTGTGGTCCCTGGTTTGATCTTTAACACAGTTTACTGTTGGTTTCTATGTACTTCCAGTGTTTCTGGGAACTTCCTCCAGGTTCTATGGTTTTGCCACACTTATTAATACATATTTTATGTGGTTGAAAAATACAAAAATATCTGTTTGCGATTGGTCTAGCATCCTATTACCGGTGTATTGCAGCCCGTAAATACTTTGTTCCCAGTGCTGTCAGGATAAGCTTTGGGTCCACCACAGGTCAAGCCCAAAATTAAGGCAATCAATACAAATTCCAAAATCTTAGATGGGAATGTTTTGAGGAATAGTATTACTAGGTAGCCACTAGTAATAGTCACTAGGTTTGCAAAGGGGCGGAAACTTTCCGGAAACTTTACATGGAAGCTTCATCTGGGGAATATGGGAAACATTCTAAGATAGGAACTTACCAGGAATTTATGAGAAGTACAGTAAGCCCTCTCCTTTTGCGAGCGTTGCGTTCCTGACCCCGCCTCCCCTCGACCCCTTCTTCGCGATAGGCGAAAAATCCGCCAAGTGGCAACCTGTGTATATAGTACAGTATACCTGTATATTAAGGCTTTATAAACCGTCCCAACACTCTTATAAACCTTTCCTCTGCTCTACAACACTTTCAATATTCTTAAACCTACGTAATTTTAATACAAAATATTCTATATGGTAACTCACCAGTGAAGATACAACTTGAATGATGAAGATGATGATGAATTAAGTGTGCAGTACTAATGATGATGACGGTGATGACGATGAAATAAATGTGCTGCATACCCAAGAAAAGCATTACAGCTAATTTTTTAGGCTAGAAAATGCTTATTTTACCGCAAAAATCATTAAAATAACTCAACGATATCACCTATATACCGTAAAAAAATCCCACGATACAGTGAAAAATCCACAAAACAAAATTAGATATATTCCAGGTAAAAACCTGCGTTACAGTGAGACCGTAAAAGCTGAACCTCTATGTGGCGAGGGATTACTGTAATTAGAAATTTAGGGAAATGTATATAAACTGTCATATACAAACAAATATAAACATTTTGTCTGGTCATAAGCTGATATGGACGCAACCTCCCGTATTATCTCACTTAAATGTCTTCTTAGTCACTGCATTTGTTTTTACAACGGTATAATTTAGTTGCAAAATAGCTTAAACAAAACACAAGAAAGTTTAGAAATTAAATCTATGTAATATTTATGTAATTTATGTGAATACTCACCAAGACTGACATTTTTTATTATGGAGGAATGCACAGTCATATAGTCCTACAGTAAGTGTGCTGTGTGCATGTGATTGATGAATGTGCAGCAAATTAAATCTGGTTGTTTTCCAACTACATTCAAGTTCCCTGTTATAGGCTAACCTGCAATTTTCTAGATTCTCAGTTTATTTCCATTAATTCCTTTTAATTTCCATATATTCCTGTTGATTCCCATATTTTCCCATTCATTCCAATGGCAAGTTTCCAGTCTTGGAAATTCCTGGAATTTTGCAACCCTAACTGTCATACTGGAACAGGTTTGGGTCTTCTAGTTTAAGAAAAGGAAAAAAAAATATTATTCTTCCTCATCCATCCAAGACATTCTGTGCAAACTGTGTTGTAACAGTTTGTGAAAGAACCGCATACAGCTGTAACTTCTAATATGTCCATATATTAAATGAGGTTTGCACCTGTGCAGAAAATCATAACTGTCTTACTTGCATCATTTGTTCTGAAATGAAAATAATGTCTCAAGACTCTCTAGCTGTGTGTAAACCCCTGAAAGAGCTTTAATGGCGTTTCTCCATCTGGTGTGCGATGTGAGGCCGATGTCGCTCCCCTTTTTGTCTAGCACATTAATTGGTCTCACGCAGAGAGCGATTTTCAGCATGTTTAATTGCCTCCATGAGCCTGTGTTCTCAGGTCCCTGTCTATGTCGATCAGTATTTCTCCGTGAGACGATATTTAAACTTTAAACTTTTTTTTAAAGAGAATGTATGTCATGCATCATTTGGAAATTAAGGGATGTTTTGCCCATGATAATTGTATCATCCTGATTAGTTTCTTTGACCCAGTTTTTAATTCATCTCCTTCTTCCATGTTACTATCCCTCTTCAGGGTGACCTCATTATTGCTTCGGAATTTTCGTTTGGGTTAAATAGACGAGCACAATACTTTTTTAAAGAAGTGATGCTTTCACTTGCCACCTAGTAGCAGACAGGAAGTAAGAAGACTTTTTTATTGGATTAAAGGATTTAATGAGGAACAAGTACTGCAAGGTTGCATGATTGTAAAACTGCAAGCTGCAAACAAAACACTACATGTGCAGTGGCATGCCATGTATTTCACACCTAGACCTTCAGTGTTGTTCTACCAGACTCAATTGACCTCTTAATACCATCATTATGATGCCACGGCTATAGAAATGATATAAGTTTATAGAGAAACGCAGTATAACAGAGCGCTGCATTACTAACAGGTATCTAATGCAGTGAGATTTACCGTATTTTCCGGACTATAAGCAGCTACTTTTTTCCCATGCTTTGAACCCCGCGGCTTAAACAATGAAGCGGCTAATTTATGGATATTTCCTACGTTTTTCCCGGTTTCACAAACTTCAAGCCAAAAAACTGAGCCCCATAACATTAGACCAATGAAATTGCCGAACGGGTTCAGGTGAACCAATGAAACTCTTTATATTAAATCAGATGTGCTCCCACTGAATCGGGCCGCACCACATCATAAATATGGATGATGTTCCTCTGACGTTTGACCTGCCGCTCACTCGGACTGGCAACAGAAAATGCGAATCATTCGTCACGCTGAAAACAACTGGGCATGAAAAAATGCACTTCATCTGTGTTCTGAGCTGCATGGCATCGGGAGAAAAGCTTCACCGATGGTGATTTTTAAACGCACGACGATGCCAAAAGAAAAACTCTTGAGATAAATTGTTGTGAAGGGAAGGAGGAAGACAGTGAACAATTACTTACTTGGTAGGCTACTGTTTAGATACAAGCCGTGTTACAGACACTGTCTTTCATTAAAACCTGTGTAAAGTTCATTAGTTTCAGTGTAAGCCTGCGGCTTATAGACAGGTGAGGCTTATTAATGTTCAAAATAAAAATCTTTGTCAAATTCAGTGGGTGCGGTTTATATTTGGGGATTACAAAATAATGCAAATTTTGTGTTTTTGTGCAAATTCTACAGGAAAGAATACGAAAAGTATAAATGGTTCATGAAAAAGCTTAATAACTGTAATGAACTGACCTTTCCTGATAAAGATTTTTGAAAATGTCCTTTTTGGTCTTGTATGTATATCTTCAACCAAATTGTTTTTTTCTCCTCTGTCAGTCATTAAGGAATAAAAAAAAAAAAACAGCTATTTTGTCTTTACTTTGTGCATTTTGCTAAAGATGCAGTTTGTGAGCACTGACTGGAGCACTTTTTGACAATCCAATCAAAGAGTGTTAAAATGCTAATGTTATTGTATGCCTGTGAGATGGCCCCAGTGCGGTCACCTCGAAATCTGATTGGTTATTTTAGCAGTTCATTTTTATATATACTTTACACTATAGGCGTTTGCATTGTTGATTCTGAACACCTCAAGGCAGATTTATTTGAGTCTGGCAACACGTGATGGCAGAAAATTTATTGGATAGAAACTTGTACTACTAGAAGCAGGCAGGGTTGTTTTCTAGCTATTTTAGCACCCTAGGCAATATTCATATTGTCACCCCGCCCATCCCCAATGGCTACACCCTCCCACCACAATGCTCCGCCCCCACACCCTACAAAATCATTGGCAACCTTCTTTAAAAAAAGTTCAAACACAATTTATAATCATTGTGAAACTGCCTTAGCATATACTGTATATTAACCTGAAGCAGAAAAAAACATTATAAATAATTTAAATGTTTGAGGTTGAACGGGGTGGCGGCGAGGCAGGGGGTGCTCTCTAGCACCTCCCCGGCTGGTTGTGCCTCTTTCAACCACCTAGCTTTTTTATGCCCAGAAGCGGTGCTGGAAGCAGCACAACCGAGAGAAAAGCTATGAAATTAAGACTATTGACTTTAATCTTATACACATTCATGTAAAAAAATATAATAAACTGTCAGCGTTTTTGATAGTGTTTAGGCCAAGCAGAGAAGTCCCTGCTGGCCCTGATGGCCTTCCACAAGATTTAAGCAACTTCTAGATTCTTCTTATTTCGTTTAATATATTAATATTGTTGCAGTTTTGCATTTTTTACCAGGCACATTCATTGAGGCATTAAAAAAAGCAATTTATCATAAACGTTTTCCTTTTTATTTTGCACTCTATTCTGTTTGGACCGCACTCTAGTGGAGCTTCTGAGATCTGCCCTGCTTTCTTACCCAAACATTTCATTGTCACTATGATGGAAAACGAATAACTTTGGGCTGTTTAGTCACACCGTGTCTATAGTGAATGTCGGATGAATAATTCGAATCTTAATACGCTGTAGTGGAAAAAAATCGTTCCTAACAAGCTCGTCATCATCGCTGGCAAAAACTGCACTGACAGGAACTTCTACAACAATGCACACTGACGATCGTAGGTTGTCAGGCATCCTCGGGTACAAAACATCGATTTAATTATTTAGCATTAATCATGATGCATCTTTAGCATTCTGTTTTTGAAATCCTTTCGTTTCATAATCATTATCATCAGATTGCTTTCTGAAGGTTATTCAGCATATTTATTTCTGTCTAATTATTTATTCAATATTTCTATTTACAGCAAATGTTTTATTTAGCGATAGGGCAACAAGGCATGCTGGGAAATAAAGCTAATGAATAAAGCCATAGCAATAAGAGTAGGAGTTATTGTCCTGCAACAGTGCATGAGGCGAAGAAGCCAAGAACGGCGCTGTGGAGGGCGGAACGAATGAACTCGTTTCAGTTCTAGTAATTCGATTGGTTTGAACATGATTTGATTCTCAGAGCTGATTTGTGAAGGGAATCTGGGTGAAAGGATCGGTGTTAAGCCAACGATGGATACAACAATGATGGATTGTGTTTGGGTGAGGAATTTAATGTTATCGAATCAGGTTATGATGGAAGGGATATGAATCATTTGCTCATGTCACTTACGCTCAATTGGCGATTAATCAGTAAGTCAAGTGCTTCTTTAATATCAGATTAGAGCTGTAATAAAGAATAAAACAGCGTGGGTCATGCCTTTATAGGAAATTCATAATTCATTAAGTGCAGTATAGCAAAAGCAATTTATGGTAGTAACTGTAGAAGGATATTCCGGGCAGTTTTCGCGAACGCACAGTGACTGCTAAATTTCAAAAGTACTTCTCCTGCTGGTGGAGAAAAAATCACGCGTAGAAGATTGCGTTTGGATTATGTCACAATTTATGCGTCCACCTATGAAAAATGCAATTGCAAATACAATTTGGTATTCATTTAAAAAATTTGCCTGAATATCCTTCTAAAAAGTAACCATAGCAATTAACCAAAGCTAATCACATTATTTAGTAAAGAATGGAATACCATACCTTTACATACATTTATTGTTGAGGAATGTTTTGGAAGCAAACTAGTTCCTGTTTTAACTTACAAAATAAATCTCTTTCCCTCTGCCAGGTTCTGTTTTGCCAATATGGCCAGAGGACACAAAGGTTAAACTCCTGTGTCGTGAAAATGTCATTTATGTGTGATAAAGCACTGGCATTGTAGCCTCCTCTCATAAATTTGGATTATGTGAAGGGATCTTATCATGTCCCTGTGGTAATACACTATATGCCCAAAAGTAATGGAACATCAAGCCTTTCCAGCCATATTTGGTCAGCAATTTTTGCAAACCCGTCCCAGTATAACAATGCCCGAAGCCAGTTTAATGAAGATATGTTTACATGGGTTTGCGTGAAAGATTTTGAGTTGCCTGTAATGTTGACTGCACCCCAGGCCTCCTCACCCTACCTACATCAGTACCTTGTACCTCAACACCCTCGTGGCTGAATGAGCAAAATCTTCACAAGCAAACTCTAAAATCTCCTGGAACATTTTCCTAGAAGCGTGGAGGTTATTATAACAGTGAAAGGGGACTAAATGTGGAATGAGAAAAAGCGCATGCCAATTTTATGATCAGGTGTCTGCAAACTTTTGTCTATATATAATGTATGTTAGGTTGAGTGCAATGATATAAACCTGAAAGCCACAACTACAGCCCTGCTACTGTTTCCTGATCTTTCAACAGCCCTGTGGTGAAAATGAAACCAAAGTGAAAGATTTTCCTTTGGAACTCTAATTTTGCTTGATGAAGCTTTAATTAGATTTTCCGCTAAAGATTTGCTAACGTAATTTGAACGAGACCTGGTTAAAAATCCTCTCAGTGCTTTATAATGAATCTCTTCTCTCGTTTAAAGACTGTATGGACCCAATTATTGTTAACACAGCATAAAAAAACTGCTACGCTGTTTCTGGTTTAAAACATTCTAATTCTAGCGATCTTGATGTGAGGTCGATGTTAGAGTGGCACAACACATTGCTTGTGTGCAGTATGAGTATAAAAAAGGTCTCCAGTGTCAGAGCTTTGAAACAGTCAGAGTTAAAGATGGTAAAGTAAAAGTAAAAACTTTTTTACACAGAAATCCCTCATCTTCAGAAACTTTTGCAGTTTCTTGGCAACACAACAAGCTACATTTTTTTTCTCATGACCTTTCAAAGAAAGAAAGATACAGACAAGGCATGAGGCTTATTATAGCTGCTGTAACAAAAATGATAAGAGGAAGTAACTTTTTAAACGTGTAAATGTGCTGATGCTATAAATTGGATGCTTGAAATGTCATTCATAAAAAACTGAGGAATGTTCAAATGTTTTGAAGGTAACCTTTCTGTGATAGCGTATTTAATTTGTTGCCGTTGATCATGTTTATTGGAGAAATTAAGCCTGTTGATCATTTAGGCTTGTCGCTAGTGTCTAGTGTTGCTGTGTGTGTCACAGATGGTTGTGGTGTTTACTGTGATTCACCCTGAAGCCCTCACACTGACCAAATTACAGTTCACACTCCAACAGATGGCCTTCCTCATCACACACCAACAATCAAATCCGGAAATTAGTATCTTTGTGCAATTGGGCTATAAATAATCGTTTTTAAAGAGAGGTTTTTTTTGTCTCTGGCTGTAATCAGTCCTTCTCTACAGACAGATTCACCTTCCTGTGACAATTCCACTAGCCAGACATTTTTTCTGAAGTGAGATGGAAACTACTTATAGCCCAGAGGTGATGCAGGAAACTTAAACGTTATATTAGTTAACATTTTTAATATTGTAATCCTTAAGGCTTATATCAGTCTATTTCTTAAAGGCTTGATGTAGAATACTGCTGAGTGCTTCATATTTTGACTTGGTTTTGATTAAAACCTTGTAGGACACTAACAGCATGAACCTAACTTGTGTGTTTTTAGCATCATTGATATAAGGAGGAAGAAAATTAGTGGTTAGGGCTTTGGATCTAAAGGTAGTGAGTTCAAATCTAAGCCACACCAAACGGCAGCTCCTGAGCCCCTGATCAAGGCCCTTAACCCCATAGTTGCTCATTTGAATAAATGAGATCAATGTAAGTCACTCTCTATAAAGGCATCTTCCAAATGTTGTAAATGTAAGTTCTACATAAAACATTATGTAGAAGGATCCATGTGGCAATAAATATAAGAAGCTACTGTACAGAAAAGAAACCTTGAGGAAATCTGTAAAGCTCTTGTGTAGACCCCGGCAGCATGTGCTGCTCTATCTAAAAGTGATCTGTATACTGTAACTCTTTTTGTGATGATGAACCCTTAACTATCCAAAGAATGCTAAATTAAATTAAAAAACACAGTTAACAGGAGTTTATTAGGAGAATCTTAGGGCTTTGGTAAACGTCCATTTTGAGAACCCAGAACTTAACAGCAGATTTTTTCCCTGTTAGAAAGTGTTAAAGTGCTAAGAACAATCATATTAGTAAACTATTAAAAGAATATTTATAGAATTGTTTCATAGCATGCATTCTAGACCAACAGTTCATTGGTTGTGCTCAAAGCAAGTTTTATGTAGAATCTTCTAAATGGCTGAATAGTTTTTATCTACAAATCCTTACTCTTTAAAAAACACTTTTCTATGAGTGTGTTTGAAAACTCCTAAGGTTTGTCCAATAAGAGAACCTACTTTTTTTATGAACAAAGAACCCTATGTAATCCTATATACATCGATCAGGCATAACATTATGGACACCTGAAAATATTGTGTTGGTCCCCCTTTTGCTGTCAGAACAGTCCTGATCCTTCAAGCATTAACAGCATTAACTTTATCAGCAATTTGAACTACAGCAAATCATCTGTTGGATCCTACCACACCGGCCAGACTTTGCTTCCCACGTGCATCAATGGGCCTTGGCCGCTCATGATGCTCATACACAAGGTTTTGGGAGGCTAAAGCATTTTTCACAAAGGATCCTTGGGTGTATGGAGACCTAATAGGCTATGGTGGCCCTCCAGTTGTTAAGACGTTGGAATTGTGATGAGAAAGTCATGAGTTTAAATTCCAGCTCTGCCTGGCTGCCACTCCTGGGCCCTTGAGCAAGGCCCCTAACTCTCAGTAAGTCGCTCTGGATTTGGGTGTCTGTCAATCGGCATTAACTTCCAGGAGTATTTTACCATAAACCAAAAATTGTTTTAACTAGATGCTATTTTTAGGAGCCAAAGTATCCCTAACCTTCTGAAAGAGTTACAGAACTTATGAAGATTCCTTTAGGGTTATTCAAGGTCTTCAATGGATTCTGAAGTACTTGGGTATTTAAGGCTTTTTTGCTTTCATAAGCTTCTTAGATAGAGAAATTACTTTGTATACGTGGTTTTATATTAAACATGGTTTGGTATCCCACAAAGCTCAATTTAAAGCCCACTTTTTTTTTTTAAGCTTTTCTGCTGTCAAGCTGGTTTAAAATGTTATTATGCAAATCAAAATGTACTTATTTTTTTACAGTACAATGCAAACTAGCACTCTTTTCGAGTTCCACCCACATGCCAATCCAAAGAGAGTGTCTATGGGTTTATGTAAGGCTGTTATATAAGCAGTCCATGTAAAGCAAAAAAAAAGGGCTGAAAACAAAGTACTGTAGCTCTGGCACTTTTGCAAGCGGAGTGGAGTATAATGTATGTGTGTGTGAAAGCATATAGAAATGCTGGTGCAGCAGAACGAAATTGGAAATGTCAGGGAAAAAAAGGCATAGACTAGCAAATAAATCTGTTATACGACCCCACCAAAAATCATACGTTCTTTGTTGGATTAATCCACTTCTTTTAAAGCACATACAGTTATTTATAATTTATGTATAATCATCATTTCATACCATAAAGACAAATGTCTTGTGCACTGATAATTGAAAGTTGGCCATAATTCATTTATGACTTAAAAACATGCAGCACGGGGATCACACAGCGCTGTCATTAATGGATGTTTAATGTTGAGCTTAATAATATTTTATAGTTGTTGGTTATAAGCAATGACATATATAATGCTATCAGGTTTTGCTGAAGTAAACCTGATACTAGTATTTAAAAAACAATTATGAATTATTGTCATTTATTTATTTGAAATTTTTATTTCATTATTAATAGATTCTTTATTTATTTAACCACCCGAGCCACCAATATATACCAGAAAATACATTTTGAGGAATAATTTGTTATAATATATTATTTCTATATAATTATTAGTAGATGCACTATACTTTTTTGTATTTAAAAAGTGACCAATGTTTTCTATGTAGGTTGGTTTCTCCTCACTAAACTGTTTCTCGAGCACGTTCTCTCAGCACGTATCACAACACATAGAATACAAATTAACATGGCAGAGGTAGAGCTGCATCTTCCTGTAGACAGAACAAAAAAACAAGTCTATCTGTCTAAAGTTCTTATATATTTCTACAAAAGCATGTTTATGAAAAGGCCATGCATTAGAAGTCAGAAGGCACTTAAGTAAATTTATGATTTGCTGTTTGAACAAAAAAAAAGTAAATTATCTGTACTGTGTTGAATTGCACAGCATCATTTTCCAGTGTATCGTATAGCAGTGAATCACATTGTGTTCAATCAAATAAAAATCGGACCACACTGCACCGTAATGGGGTGAATCGTATCACATTACATCAGTAGCTGCTTTATATGTATCTCACTTACTGAGATGCACATCCCTAATATAGGGGAAAAAAAAAATTCTATCTATCTATCTATCTATCTATCTATCTATCTATCTATCTATCTATCTATCTATCTATCTATCTATCTATCTATCTATCTATCTATCTATCTATCTATCTATCTATCTATATATCACAAAAGTGAGTACACCCCTCACATTTAAGTATATCTTCTCAAGGGACAAAACTATAATAATAATAATAATAATAATAATAATAATAATAATAATAATAATAATAATATATTTTAGAGTCAAAAATAACTCAAGATACAGCCATTATTGTCTAAATAGCTGGCAACAAAATTAAGTACACCCTAATGTGTACATTTTCACAGCTCTAATATATATATATATATATATATATATATATATATATATATATATATATATATATATATATATATAATATATATATATATATATATATATATATATATATATATATATATATATATATATATATATATATAATTAATATTAAATTAAAAAGTTGGGTATGTTTTCAACTTGAATAATAATAATTATGAAAAACAAAAACAAACTTGTGGTCCACCACTTAATCTGTTCCTGAGGGAACTCAGATTGTAACTATGCTTCATGCGGAAAAAGGATTAAGTGTGTACCGAACCAAAAGCCGAAATTCCGGTATGAATACGTGTACCGTTACACTCCTAATGTGTGTACATATACATATACACATACAAACACTATATATAATACACACTTATTTCTTGTAACCCTATACGGTGTAGTTTATAAATAAAAATATATATGTATAGCTGCACAGATTTATTGATATATTGTCATAATAAACATTTGGCATAAAAGGCAATTTATCCCTTATAGATTAAAACAAATAAGTAGCATTATTTATTCTATGTAAAGCCCAATTTATTTTATACTAATTATATTTGTGAAACACACATCACACAACACAAAATATTCATATTCAACACAACTCAGATGGGGAACAGTGAGAGGGGGCACAGTTCATTTTAAATTTAGTGTACGTGAAAACTATAAGATAGATCAAATGATAGACGCATCTTATGTAAATAAAAATTAAAAAAAGCATGTACTGATTATAAGTTTATATAAAAAAAAATATTGATTTAAAACTTCTTTTTGTGACACTTCCCCCCCTGCATGCTCTGAGCAGTGGACTCGTCTGAGGAAAGGAAAGAGGAACTGAAAATGGCCAGGCAGACGATAAATAAATAAATAACGGTATCGGTTTTAGGATCAGAAACATGACAGAGATGCTTTCACATTGAACTTTATAAACAACACAAGTTCTGGTGAGTTTATTTTTTTTAGCAAATAAATATTTGTTATCATTGCAGCCTTTTTAATTAGATGCACTAAAGTTCTAGGTATACTGTATATTACATACACAATTAAACTTTTTTAATGAATTGCAGGATATTGCTGTTATATTGAATATTGGATAAATTCACTGGGTAGAACTGCATAGTTCACAGTGTTTTGCAATTATTAAGTCTATTTTATTAGACTTTATTGCAGTTCATTTGTGTATTGCAAGCTCTTATTCAGGTTTATAGTCACATCTAATGCAGTTACACTGTATATATTTTAGAAATACTGCATGCATGTACTTTATACAAGCAACACAACTGACAGAGAATAACGAATATACTACACTGTACTGTTGTTCAGCTTATATATTGCTCACAAATATATCATTTTATGTAACTTTTAATCACCTGGAAGCGCAAACTTCATTGCCAATAATCCTCCACTAGAAAATGTATCAACTGATACATCACATGACTCGTCATTTCCTGCTCACCTTCCTCTGACTAAGCACACCTGCTTCATATATAATTTATTACACACACTATGGACAAAACTGGGGTTGGATTGGATTAAATGGGAAGATCTTGAGTGGCCTGCTATAGAGCTCTGATTTCAACCCTATTGAACACCTTTGGGATGAATAGGAACACTGACTGCACCTCAGGCCTCCTCACTGTACATCAGTACCTGACCTTTGTATATAAATAAACACAAATCTCCACAAGCACACTCCAAAATCTACTGTACCTTTTTCCAGAACAGTGGAATTTATTTTAACAGCAAACAGCAATTTATAACACCAAACTATACAAGTAGTTTTGCTATGCTACTTCCTGTTTCACTGAGGGATAAATATGACACTACACACTTCTACAAAATCTGTGATATGCATCATCATGTGAAAATAACGTTTAGTGGTTAAGTGATTATCAGCATGCAGAATTCTGCGATATAATAGATATAAAACAATCCGTAACAGTACAAGATGAAACATTAAAAAGCATAATAAGCGTCATTAAAATAAATCTATTTGGACATACTGTATATCCATTAAATAACCCAGCCATTAGAGAGGCACAAGCCAGTGCATTCTTAGTGCCGGTCCCAAGCCCGGGTAAATGGGGAGGGTTGCGTTAGGAAGGGCATCCAGCGTAAAACATGTGCCAAATCAAATATGCGGATCACAAATGAGAATGTCATACCGGATCGGTCGAGGCCCGGGTTAACAACGACCGCCACAGGTATCGTTAGCCGACAGGGTACCGGTGGAAATTGGGCTACTGTTGGCCGAAGGAGGAAAAGGAGAGGAGGAAGACGTCTACAGAGACGGCAGGGAAAGGAGCAGTGTAGGAGAGTGGAGGTTAGGGTTGGTACTTTAAATGTTGGTACTATGACGGGTAAAGGGAGAGAGTAGCTGATATGATGGAGAGGAGAAAGGTAGATATGCTGTGTGTTCAGGAGACCAAGTGGAAAGGGAGTAAGGCCAGGAACATTGGAGGTGGATTTAAACTGTTTTATCATGGTGTGGATGGAAAGAGAAATGGTGTAGGGGTGATTCTGAAGGAAGAGTACAGTAAGAGTGTAGTGGAGGTGAAGAGAGTTTCTGATAGGGTGATGATCGTGAAGGTGGAAGTTGAAGGATGATGATAAATGTCATCAGTGCCTATGCTCCACAAGTTGGCTGTGAGATGGAGGAGAAGGAAAGATTCTGGAGTGAATTAGATGAAGTGGTAGATGGTGTACCTAGGAAAGAATGGTTGGTGATTGGGGCGGACTTTAATGGGCATGTAGGTGAAGGGAACAGAGGTGATGAGGAGGTGATGGGTAGGTATGGTTTTAAGGAGAGGAATGTGGAAGGGCAGATGGTGGTAGATTTTGCTAAAAGGATGGAAATGGCAGTGGTGAACACTTATTTTAAGAAGAAGGAGGATCATAGGGTGACGATAAGAGTGGAGGAAGGTGCACACAGGTGGACTATGTGCTATGCAGGAGGTGCAACCTGAAGGAGATTGGCGACTGTAAGGTGTTGGCAGGGGACAGTGTAGCTAGACAGCATAGGATGGTGGTCTGTAGGATGGTTTTGGAGGCGAAGAAGAAGAGGAGGAGAGTGAGGACTGAAAGAAGAATAAGATGGTGGAAACTGAAGGAGGAAGAGTGTAGTGTGAGGTTCACGGTAGAGGTCAGAGAGAGGCTCAGTGGTGTTAAGGAGGTGTTGGATGATTGGGCAACTACTGCAGGGGTGATGAGGGAGGCAGCTAGAAAAGTACTTGGTGTGTCATCTGGAAATAGAAAGGAAGACAAGGAGACGTGGTGGTGGAATGAGGAAGTGCAGGAGAGCATAAGGAGAAAGAGTTTGGCAAAACAGAAGTGGGATAGACAGAGTGATGAGAAAAGTAGGCAGGAGTACAAGGAGATGCGGCAGCAGGTTAAGAGGGATGTGGCGAAAGCCAAGGAAAAGGCATATGAGGAGCTGTATGAGAGGTTGGACACTAAGGAAGGAGAAAAGGATTTGTACCGATTGGCCAGGCAGAGGGACCGAGCTGGAAAGGATGTACTGCAAGTTAGAGCAGTAAAGGATGGAGAGGGAAATGTGTTGACTAGTGAGGAGAGTGTGTTGAGAAGGTGGAGGGAGTATTTTGAGCAGCTGATGAATGAGGAAAATCACAGAGAGAGAAGGTTGGATGATGTGGAGTTGGTGAAGCAGGATGTAGATAGGATTAGTAAGGAGGAAGTGAGAGCAGCGATTAAGAGGATGAAGAGTGGAAAGTCGGTTGGACCAGATGACATACCGGTAGAAGCGTGGAGATGTTTAGGAGAGATGGCAGTGGAGTTTTTGACCAGATTGTTTAACAGGATTTTGGAAGGTGAGAAGATGCCTGAGGAATGGAGAAGAAGTGTGCTGGTACCGATCTTTAAGCATAAAGGAGATGTGCAGACCTGCAGTAACTACAGGGGTATTAAGTTGATCAGTCACACCATGAAGTTATGGGAAAGAGTAGTGGAAGCCAGGCTGAGAGAAGAGGTGACCATCTGTGAGCAACAGTATGGTTTCATGCCGAGGAAGAGCACCACAGATGCCTTATTTGCTTTGAGAATGTTGATGGAGAAGTATAGAGAAGGACAGAAGGAATTGCATTGTGTATTTGTGGATTTAGAGAAGGCGTGCGACAGAGTGCCAAGAGAGGAGTTGTGGTATTGTATGAGGAAGTCAGGTGTGTCAGAGAAGTATGTGAGGGTGGTGCAGGACATGTATGAGGACAGTGTGACGGCAGTGAAGTGTGCAGTAGGTACGACAGACTGGTTTAGAGTGAAGGTTGGACTGCATCAAGGATCGGCCCTGAGCCCTTTCCTGTTTGCAGTGGTGATGGACAGGTTGACGGACGAGGTCAGACAGGAGTCTCCTGGACTATGATGTTTGCGGATGATATTGTGATTTGTTGTGAGAGTAGGGAGCAGGTTGAGAAGAGCCTGGAGAGGTGGAGATATGCGCTGGAGAGAAGGGGAATGAAACTCAGTAGGAGTAAGACAGAATACATGTGTGTGAATGAGAGGGAGGGCAGTGGAGTGGTGCGGTTGCAGGGAGAAGAGCTTCAGAAGGTGGAGGAATTCAGGTACCTGGGGTCAACAGTGCAAAGTAATGGAGAGTGTGTTAGAGAAGTGAAGAAAAGAGTGCAGGCAGGGTGGAGTGGGTGGAGAAGAGTGACAGGAGTGATTTGTGATAGTAGGGTATCTGCAAAATGAAAGGGAAAGTTTATAGGACTGTGGTGAGACCTGCGATGTTGTATGGTTTAGAGACAGTGGCATTGAGTAAAAGACAGGAGGTGGAGCTGGAGGTAGCAGAGCTGAAGATGTTGAGGTTTTCGTTGGGAGTGACGAGGATGGACAAGATTAGAAATGAGTTTATTAGAGGGACAGCGCATGTAGGATGTTTTGGTGACAAGGTGAGGGAGGCGAGATTGAGATGGTTTGGACATGTGCAGAGGAGGGACATGAATTATATTGGTAGAAGAATGCTGAGGATGGAGCCACCAGGTAGGAGGAAAAGAGGAAGGCCAAGAAGGAGGTTCATGGATGTGGTGAGGGAAGACATGCAGGTAGTTGGTGTAAAAGAGGCAGATGTAGAGGACAGGGTGGTATGGCGACGGATGATCCGCTGTGGCGACCCCTAATGGGAGCAGCCGAAAGAAGAAGAAGAAGTATATCCATTAAATCCAATAAAATCAACTTTGATTGTAAAATTATTGGTTATGAAAAGGAGCCAACATAACCAATAATTTTACAATCAAAGTTGATTTTATTGTATAAAAGATCATGTAATGATCTTTTGTAATGTAAAATGTAATGTAATGTAAAAACATTGATCACACACTGGTGGTGGATAGCAGTTGTAATGTTATTTGCTGGTTTGCTGTTAAATAGTGAGCTTTACTGTGTGTGTGTGTGTGTGTGTGTGTGTGTACGTGTGTGATATGCAAAATAGTGTGACCTCCTGAATCCTTGTCACTTTACACACATTTGCTTTGGAGGACTTGCTTCATTTCTGCCTTACACATATTTAGAGCTTGGCATGGACCAACGATGACTAAATATTAGGGGTTTAACGGTACACAAAATTCACGGTTTGGTACGTACTTCAGTTTTTAAGTCACGCTTCGGGTAAATTTCGGTAGAAATGCAAAACATTAAATTGCTTGTCGTTTTTTAATAACGTTATTTATTATTAACATTTGTGAACATCAAATTTTTTAAACATTTTTTTCTTAGACTTCTTTATTATATTGATTAAATTAAGAATATGTTCATATCTCTAAACAGTCACACTGCACTAATTGATCTGTCCCAGAAATACGATTTGTACTGCGCATGTGAGTAAACTCAGATTTTGTTGCACATGTGTGAAATCGATGACGCCCTGTCATTTCCAACGTTTGTAACAACAGTCAAGCGATACGGATGTATACTAAATTTAAACATTATAATAAAAAAAGTGTATTGCATCAATTCCATTTATTATACTTTATTTTTAAACATTTTATTTTTGCGATTTGAGGCGGAGACTAAACAAACTCGCGGTCCGGCACTTAATATGTTCGTTAGGGAACTCAGATTTTAACTATGTTCCGCACGTAAAACAAGAATTGCATTCGGTACATGTTTACCGTAATATGGTTTGGTACGAAAGAGCGTACCATTACATCTCTACTAAATATCTTTATAGAACATGCTGCATTTATTTTTTATAACAAAAATATTGCCTTCTTGTTACTGAGGATTTTTTTTGATTATAAAAATCATATATAAATTATAATATTGCTGAAATACAACGATACACAGCTAACATTTAGTCCTTAACTAGCAGAATAAGGCGGTAAAGGGGCTAGAGCATGTTAGAGCACATATCCATCTCCTGTGCTGCTCAGTATGAATCCATTGATGGCTGTTCCTGAAATCCTGCAGAGGGAACCGTTGGCGTTTGGGATCTCAACTGAGGCATGTTGCTCAGGCCATATGTGCCTGTTTGATCTGTTTTATAGCCAACATTCAAGAATCATCATTGTAGTACATTGTGTGTCCTGAAAAAACAAAACAGGAAAACCCAGTCAATGCGTTGAGAGAACTGATGGAAAGGAGTGAGAGGACAGAACACATCTGAAACAATGCTACACAGTACTCTGAGAAGAAGGATTAGAAATGTAGAATAATTTTAATGTGGATATTGTGGAATGCATAGGCACACTATGGTAAATGTGGACACGATAATGAAGGCAGTGATGGAGGCAAAACCAAAGGACATGGTGATCAAATACAGTTGGGAATCATATCATAGATGAGAGGGAATTTGTGACCGGGTTGTTGCCGTATTTTTTAAATGGATGCCCCATTAATCATACGTTGGCTTTTTACACGCTCCTTATCAAAATATTTGAGGAGGCGATGAATGTACATGGGCAAAACCTGAGCTGAGTTTGAGCGTCTTTCTATCATTTGAGTTTGTGTTGTTGGGTAGTGGCCAATCGATCGTGGATTTTACTGATACCAATAACTAGGTTTGATTGTATTTGCAGATAATAGATAAAAGCTTTTAAAATTGATCCTGGATAAAAAAATACAAACAAAATGTAAAATTGTACTGAACTTCATTACAAAAATAAAATTTAATACTGAATCATGAAACTGTGCTTAATAAAATAAATATGAATAAATTAATATAATTATATCATTCATACATTATAAATAATAAATATAATATAGCGCTCTTCGTGCAGCATGCAGTCTCACGTGTAAAAACAAACAGCACATGGTTTCAGTGAGTCGCCCCTAGAGGCCGCTCTCGTAATGACAGCTGACCAGAAGCCGGAAAATTTGGATCAGTATGGATGAATTGGTCGACCTCTGTTGTTGTGTGTGCTTGCTGTGATTATTGAGTCATGGCAAAGTGTATTTATGTCGAGTCGATTTAATTTCATTGGGTAAGAGTTGGGTTCATTTAAGGTGATTTGACATGCATAGGTTTATTTGGGGGGTTTATGCTCTCTTGATTGAGTTGGTGAAAAATTTGCTTTGATTTGTGTCGATCTGATTTGCATTAATTTTACTATTATGTGCTTTTTCTTTCTTTTGAGTTTTAGGTTGTTTTTAACTATAGCTCTTGGTTAGGATTGGGTGTGAGTGGCCTTAATACTATGCTAACTCAAGTCAAGTCAAGTGGCTTTTATTGTCATTTCTACTATACACAGTGGTACACAGTACACAGTAAAAAGAGACAACGTTCCTCCAGAACCCTGGTGCTACACTTAACAACATAGAGCAACAACACATAACATAAAGCTACATAAAGTGCAACCTAGTGCAAACAGTGCAGACGAAAAACAGTACAGACAAACAGGCAACACAAGACAACGCAAGATAATGTGGGACAATACACATGACATAAGATAACCGTAAACCTACTATATACTCTAAATATATAGTACTGTGCAAAGAGGACTATAAAAACTATAACCGAGAGTAAACAAACACAATGCGGTGCAAAAACAGCAGTCAAGAGCTTTCTTTCCATAGCATTTGAGTGTTAAAGCAAGTCATCTACTGTATTATATACTAATTAGTATCGACTTAATAACCTTTCCCTCTGTAAAATTAATAGCCTTTATGCCGAGGTAAAATCCTTTGAGCCGTGTTTCATTTCAGTACACAAAACCTAACCCTGTTACCCCCGAACCAATGTGTACAGATATAAACCCTAACCCCTAATCAATGTGTACAGATATGCAGGGGTATCTGCCCTGACCTAGACTCCAAAGCAATGACTAATGAGCTATAGCAGAGCAAGAGCAAGAACTTGCAAGTATGTTGTTTTCAGAAAAATGTTTCTTCTATCCTTGGAGCTTCTGCTAATTTCATGTCTTAACTTTGTGTTGTCTTTAAGATAGCATGTCTAATATGTGTGTAAACATTAGGTTATGTGATGTTAAGCACTACCTTTTAACCTTCATCTGATCTTTAGGGTGTCTGTGGATTTCTGTTAGCAAGTTGCAACGAAGTGCTCCTGAAAGCCTAACCTAGAGTCAAGAATCTTCAAAGTCATGATTGAAATGGTGTTCCAATAAAGAATGGAATTATATGGTATCGAAATAAAGATTCGGAAACTCGTCTTCCAAGGTGCATCAACATGTGAAAGAATCTACGCCCATAGTGAGAGCGAGGATGTACTGACCAGTTCCTCTCTCGAATGGATCATTAAGATTGATGTCCAAAAAGTTCCATGCTGGAATACTTTATCCTAAACAATCCTCTAGATCTTCATAAAGTTGGCTTATACTTTATAGCCAACCCTAGCGCTAACATTTATGCAGAATACAAACCCAAGAACTCATCGCCTTTGACTGTGGAGTAATGCACACTTGAGACACAAAAAAAGCACAACCATGAGTGAAACTCTGCAACTCCCGGCACTGCAAGTGCAGGCTCCTTGTGATGTGGATCAGCATGGATGTGCCACTGGAGAAAATCCCACCTCCCCCAGTCTGTCCCTGCGGCGCAAGCGCTTCAAGATGCGTCGAATGAAGAATGTTCAGAGTGAAAGGGGGCCAACAGAGGGTTCTAAGGAGTATCTGCAGCTCCCATCCATTGAGATCACACCATCGAGCGACGAGGATGCGGTCGGCTCAGTCTCATCTACGCCGAGCGCCTCACCGTGCCGCAGGCGCTCCCTCCTGAGGAAATGGCTCAGAGGAGGCGACAAGAAGGAGCAAAGCAGTGAAAGCAGGTCTGTTAGACCAGGACAATTACTAATTTCTACATCCTTTCATGCAATCCAAAGAGTTTTTATTAAGTCTGGTTACAATCATTTCGCTCATTCAGTGGTTACTTATAGTTGGAATTGTTCCTGGAGTAAGGTTTTACATAGAACATCTGAGGGGTTTCCCTCAGCAGGATTATAAAACCAAAGTAGACCATTTCCAGGACAGGTACAGTGGCGTAGGTTTTTTCTGAACTGTACATAGGACCAGGAAGGCTTTCTAAATAGAACCCTTTATGGTAAGAAACACTTTGATAGAGGGTTTTACATAAAGCTTTATGGTTTACGCAGAATCAGCACTATTTTTGTTTCTTAACTTCACCTGTTTTTGAAAATATGAAATATAATGGTACAGTATGGCTTCATATTCCATGTAGCACAGTTAAGTGTTCTTACGTGTTTTTCCAGGCAAAATGTAATGCTTCTGGTTAGATACCTCTACTACAAAGTGTATTCCTTTCAGAAAAGGTTCCAGGTTGAACCTTTTTTTTAGAACTAAGACCTTATAATTTTAAGACGAACTTGAAAGAACAGTTGAGAAACCTGCCATAACCTGTTTACAACTGAAAAGAACTTGTCTTGGTACTTGACTTTGAAGTGGTCGCTCAGTGGATGAGATGGTTGGACTTGTCGAAAATTTCTTGTCTCTCAGACAAGAATCTGCTTCCGACGTTAGTTGAGACTTTCAAAATAAACGTAAAGTAGTCTCTTCAAAAGAAGCCAAGACACTTAGATGAGTAGAGCAAAGGTAGAGTTTATTGCGGAAAACCACAATCAACCCGAGAGCATCCGAATGTCATGACATCGATGGTCTGACCACACCTAGCATTTCCTCCTGTTTTTATACATTGAAAACTCCCCAAACCTGGGCCCTCCTCAGTTACCATCAGTCATTACCATTATTGGAAATCTTTGAAAATTAGACCCTCCCCCAAGTATTCTAACTATCATTAACATTCAAATATTCCAACATTCAAAAGGTTAATTATGACTACCATTGTCTTCGAGATTTTTCGAGAGGGTTGGACCACAAAAAAGTGGGAAGTATACCACCGTTTCACTTCCTCATTTTACTTTACTTGGTGGACAGTGCTTGCCCGTGCAATTTGATTCGACAAGTCAGAAGGTAATGGGTTCACATCTAAGCCCGACCAAGCTTGCATTGCTGGGCCCTTGAGCAAGGCCCTGAACCCTCATTTGCTCAGCCGTATAACTGAGATAACTGTGAGTTGCTCTGGATAAGGGCATCTGCCAAGTGCTCTGAATGTAATGTAATAATTATTAGGGGTTTTTGGGGGGTTTGTTGGTACAGAACATTTTTAACGGTTTAAACAAAGGGAACACCATTTTCACTAGAGGTCGATCGAAAGTGAATTTTACCAGTACCAATAGCTAGGTTGGATTGTCCATGCCAGTAATCGATTAATCAACCGTAGTTGTACAGAATACTACAGAATTTTTAGATTCAGTTCTGAATCATGAAAATGTGCTACATGCAATAAATCGGATGTATTATTTATTATAGGATTTATTATTTAGAATATGATGTATAATATATGATATTTATTTATAATTGTATATATAAATATTAATATATAATGAATAAATTATAAACAATAAATATAATATTAGCTTGCAGTCTCGCGTGTAAAAAACAAACAACACATGGTGTCATCGATTCTCCTTTAGAGGTCGCTGTTGTAACTATCGGCAAGGATTAAACTAATTAACGGGTCGACCTCTAATTTTCAGTACCACATTTTCTTTTTTTCTGGACCAGAAAGAAACAACTTCACCTCCACATGTCTGAAAGTCTGGAAAACTTTCTTTAGTTTGTTTCTTGTGCATTGTTTTTTTTTAAGAAAAGGAAAAAACAAGAGGTTTTTTAGCTTGTTTGGTAAACCTCTTCAACTTTCAGTGTGTTGAACCTGATAACCTGAAGTATTTTCTTATCAGAAAGGGTTTCAAGCTGAATTCCTTTATGGAAGCGAAGACCCTATCAATATCCAAGCTCCTGTAAGAGATCTTTATTTCTAATTGTATGTACAAGCTGCAGATATTGTATGTGGCAACAATTTTAAAGGTTTCACCAACGGAAAACACCATTTTCAGTCGTCGGTTTTATGAACACAGTTTGCTGGACCAAATTTGGGTTCAAAAACCCAGAAAGAAATAGTTCCATGTATCTCAAAGGGTTCTTTTGTTTGTTTTTTTTGGAGGACAGCTTAAAGGGTCTGTAAAATATTATTCAACAAAATAATGAAATTAAATGATTCGTAGAAGAGCAAGTTCTCAAAACTAAGGACACACAGGAACACATGAGACACCCTAAGTGGTAGTGTAGTTGCCATATTTCACCTTATATATTATATAAAATCCCATGCAGATGAAATACCGTAGAAGAACCCTTGTATCCTCCCCATGCTGTTCGGTTAGTGGCAACATTCATGTCACCGAGCGATTTCTGCATCTGGAACATCAAATATTCATCATCACACTACCTTCTGAGGAAGTTCAACTTTCAAAATAAAATATGAAGCCTTGGAAGCGCTCGGGCGGTGACCTTACGGAAACCCGTGCAAAAGCTGCAGTTGATTTATGTTGCTGGTGGAGGTTTGGATGGCTGCCATGTGGCATCTTGCAGGTCTAGCTGGCTTGGGGGGCATAACTGAAATGAATGGCGATTGCAGTGGTATAGTGGTGGCTGCAAATCATTTTTTACTGCTTCTCGTTTCTTGGTGGATGAACAGGCGCTTTCATATTGATGCTAATCGAATTTTACGTGCGAGAAAGGGAAACTTGGCTTCCTGGCGTGGAGGTTTGTTTTTGCTGAGTCGTTTGTGGGGAATTTTGGTTTGGTTTTGATTTGGTTTTTTGTGGTTGTTTGTTTAAAGAAATAAAATCATGTGAGAAACATTTGCACACCAGTCTGGGTTCTGGATTCTCCTTCATTATTTACTGTCATTTCACTTCATCATTTCTTACCTTCACTGCGATTGTGCTGGATGTTAACGGTTTCCATGTGGTGTAGTCCAGGTGTTTTTGATCTCAACAACTGCTTTTATCCCCAATGTATAAATGCATTAGCCACACTCAAGTGACCCAACGCTTCAATTCTCCATTTCTCTGGCTTCTGAGTGTCAAAGGGAAATACCGTCATGGGGAATCATTTGCTACCTGCACGAACACACACGTCACACACATCACATGCATTGTTAAAGCCAAAAAGGATTCAGTGCTGAAGTGTTTTGATTCAGATTGGACACTATGTGTGTTACAGCAGCCAGCAGAGCAGCTTACAGAGCAGCCATGAGGATGAATCGACACGCTACTTGAGCCCTAACACCCGGGAAGACAGGTACTTACTGCTCTGTCTCTGTGTGTGTGTGTGTGTGTGTGTGTGTGTGTGTGTGTGTGTGTGTGTACAGTGTGGCTTGGCTTATGCTTTTGGTGCTTGATATTAGAGAGTGTGTTTGGGAAGAAATTCAGGTGTTGTTATTAGAACTCGGAAAGCTTCAGCACCTCTTTTAATGTGGTGTGGACGCTCCAAAAAAATGTGTGTGTGTGTGTGTGTGTGTGTGTGTGTGTGTGTGTGTGTGTGTGAGAGAGAGAGAGAGAGAGAGAGAGAGAGAGAGAGAGCATGCAGAAGTACCAATAATATTGGTAACAAGAAAGTCCTAGCAAGCAGGGGGAAAACATTTTTAAATTCCCCACACATATCATAGCATATGTCAGAGAGGGTGGTACATTCCTTATAAAAAAGAATACAGGAATAAACAAACAAACAAATACAATTATAATAATAATAACAATTTAATAATACTCCTATATTACCATATTATTACTACTACTATTACCAATAATTACTTTTACATGTACAGCATAATTCCTCTGATTGAAAGGTGTTGAGTTCAAGTTTAAATACCACCAAGGTGCCACTGCTGGGCCCCTGAGCACGGCCCTTACATTTTAACTTTGCTCAGTTGTATAAATGATTCAGTTGTAAGTTGCTCTGAATAAGAGTGTCTGCCAAGTGACGAAAATGCAATAATAATAATAATAATAATAATAATTATTATTATTATAATTATAACGATAACTAAATTACAATAATTACATTACTAATATATACAGTATTATACTAATACAACTACTATTACTACTACTAATAATAAATACTTTAATAATAATATTATCATTATTGTTAAATTGCAATACGACCACTACTTCTAACAATAATATTAATATTAACAATAATATTATTGCAGTATTAATAATAATAATATTAATAATAATATAAAGAAGAATTTTTAAATTAACAATATTACTACATGACAATTATTATATTGTATAGTACAATATTCCTTCTCCTCCATCTACTACTAATAATAATAACAATAATTACAATAATATAATTAGTACATTTTACATTTCTACCACTACTATAAATTATGATAATGATATTCATATAAGTATAATAATGCATTAAAAAAATAGTCTTTTTTAATATGTACACAAAATAATACAAAAAAACCCTCTAAAATCTTCCCCCTTTGTCTAGATAGGATCACAAAATAATGTTTTCTTCTTCTTCTTCTTCTTCTTCTTCTTCTTCTTTTTCTTCTTCCTCTTCTTTTTCTTCTTCTTCTAATTATTATTCTTATTATTCTTTATATTATTATTTTTATCGACAATCTCCTACTCTCACAAATGTTGGCACACTTGGAATGCTGTTGGTCCAATCATATCTGTAGACCTCATTTGAATCAAAACTGGAAAAAGAATATTAAAGAGAACCAGCACACTCAAATTTCATTTACTTGAAGTTCTAGCCAAGTTCTTGCCAAGCATTTTTTCTCCTGTAGTAAATAACTCCTCCCACCGAATTTAAAAGTGAATTGATCTAAAAAGCCAAACGCTTTTATTTTTCAGTTCTTACATACTGCCATAGGAAGCCAATCATAAATTGCATATTGAACCCATGGATAATTATCAAAAATATTTTATATTATATATATATAGTCCAATCTCAATCACAATAATGGATTGTGATTGGCAGGAAGGAAAGTGTGAGCACTGATGCAATGAAACAAGCGTAACCATAGTTATGACAGCAGCTGTAATCCACATAGCCATGGAGAATCATTTCCAGTCATTGTTGTGAGTATATAATATTGTAAATATTAAGTGAAAGAGTGGAAAATAGAGTGCAGAGAACGGAGGTGAAAGTGTGTTGTTCCCATTAAAGGTGCTGCAGTTGCGGACTTTGTCCATTAGATGGCAGTAATATATTAAACTCTTCTGCACACTGCGGTACACACTGCAGAGTTTACACACACACACATACACACACACACACTCTTAACTCTCCTCTGGACAATTCTCTACACATTTTCCTACCCATTCTTCTATTCACTCCTCTCTGTGATACACACACACACACACACACACACACACACACACACACACACACACACACACTGTCTGAGAAGGTTTGTTAGTTTCCTCCTGGGTCCATGTGTCCTGTTTCACTTTCATGATTAAGTACTTTTAAATTAAGTTTATCGCTCTTCACTCGTTTTTCCATCGCTCCTCTATCATGTGTTCTTCAATTCCTGTTTCTGCAGCTCCCTGCATGTGTTATTCATTATTGCTGACAGCAGCCTGAGCGCAGGTGTAGAGATGAACTCACCCAAGCTAGAGGAACTCGGTCAGAGTGAAACAGAGCGAGTGAGAGAGAGAGAGAGAGAGAGAGAGAGAGAGAGAGAGAGAGAAAGATGAGGTTTGGATGATAAGGAGCTCGGGGTGTTTTGTGTACTTGGTTAGACATCATGGTGCAGAACCGGGATCCGGGCGATCTCTTGTGCTTGTCTCCTGTCAGGCTGCGCTGTCACCCGCGAGTCTCTACACTCTGCAGGAGACTGCACTTCCGCAAGGAGACGTGAGTACTGTCTCGCACTCATCCCGCGCTCATCTCGCACACATCGCACTCATATCGAACTTGTCTTACACTCATCTCACACTGGTCTCACACTCATCTCACACTTGTTTTACACTCATTTGCACTCATCTCATACTTGTCTTGCACTCTTCTCACACTAATTTCACACTCATCTCACATTCCACCCGAGACTCATTTTACACTGGTCTCGCTCTCTTCACACACTCATCTCACACTCATCTCTCTTTCTTCACACACTCATCTTACACTGGTATCGCTCTCTTCACACACTGATCTTACACTGGTCTCGCACTCATCTCACACTCATCTCACACTGGTCTCGCTTTCTTCACTCACTGATCTCACACTGGTCTCGCTTTCTTCACACACTCATCTTACACTGGTCTCGCTCTCTTCACACACTGATCTCACACTGGTCTCGCACTCATCTCACACTCATTTTACACTGGTCTCGCTTTCTTCACTCACTGATCTTACACTGGTCTCGCTCTATTCACACACTGATCTCACACTGGTCTAACACTCATTGAACTTGCCTTACACTCATCCCACACTTGTATGCACTCATCTCACACTTGTCTCACAATTGTCTCCAGCTCACCTTACATGCTCCATACTTCCATCTCCTGAGGAAAGAATTGCACAGGAAACAAATTGCTTTTTGATTCTGGATTCTGATTGGTCAGATAGTGCTGATGTGGTATTATACTCGCTCAAATACTTTCTATAGCAGCAGCTCGTAATCATCATTGTGGAACAGTTTCCTTGAAGGATCAAGTGTTTTATTTAACGTCCACAAAGCTGCAAAACCGTGGTCACACTACACTTTCTGCTTCGTTGCCTCCTATTAAGAGCATGTGTATGGTGGAGACCAGAAATCCAAGCTCAGCACATGTCGCTGCGTTCTATAGTAGAAGTTTGTTGACGTCTGACTTGCAAATTTATATTACATGAAGATGAGTTACGAACTCACATCATCATACCACTCCATTGCTGATACTTTTACTGTAACACAGTGTGTGTTATAACTGGTGGATAAGTGGTTATGATGTTGGACTTCGGCTTGGAAGGTCATGAATTCAATCGTAACACCACTGGTGCTTGAGCAAGGCCCTAACACACAACGTTCAGTTGTATAAATACAATAATTGTAAGTCATTTTGAATAAGGTCGTCTGTCAAATGCTGGAATCATAAAGTGAATTGAATTTTCGGATTGTGTCATCATAATTAATAGAGGTTGTCCAATCAGTTGGTTTTGCCAATTTGTCTGGCTTTCGGTTGTTACGAGAGCGGCCTCTAGAGGCAAATCATTGACACCACGTGCTGTTTGTTTTTACACATGAAACTGCATACTGAACGGAGAGCATTATATTATGTTTTATTACTTATAATTTATTATAAAATTATAGTCATTAATGAATATATTTATATTGATTTTCTTTAGCACATTTTCATGATTCAGTTTATTTATTTGTTAATTTTTTTTTATATAGTAAAGTTCAGTACTACTTTTTATGTAGTGCTTATTTATTTATCCAGTATCCATTTTAAAAACTATCGGTTGATTAATCTGTTATCAGTAAGTACAGTCCAACTTAGCTACCGGTATCGGCAAACTCCACTAACGGTTGAACTCTGATAATTACACTTTAGTTATTTTATAGTTGTCTGTTTCTCAGTACTAATGCTCCTGTGGTGCACTTAATGTTGGAGATGCAGCAGGAGAATCTGACACTAGTGCTGTGTAGCTGAAGAAGCAGAGATCTGTGATGAATAAATGATGCAGGAACTGGAGAATTCTACCCAGAGTTGCAGGAACACACAAAAATGGAGAATTCACACATTACTAATTCCAAACAAGGTGTTAATTGTTGATCACTTCTTCCTTTATGATCTTGTATGTGCAGAAAGTATTCAGTATTCATTATATTCATGATGA
>NC_060894.1:6100000-6192500 GCF_014805685.1 Silurus meridionalis | reverse complement strand
GCATACCTTGTTGTAAACAGAGATAGCTCTGTATAATCTGACATAACCTATAATAAACTTCTATCTAAACTAATAATCTTAACATGATATAGTACTACACAATCTGACAAAGCATATATAACATAACTGGGCATGGCTTGTGATTGCTTTGTATAATCTGCACCCCAATCATAACCTATCATAACCGATCTTTACCTGGTATAGCACTGCATAATGTGACAAAGCATATCATAACCTTGCATAACTGCTCAAGCTACAGAGCATGAGATAGCTGTCACCTGATATACTATATTTTAAACTAACATAACCTGTCATAACCCACTATAGCCCTGAATAATCTAACACAACCAGCCATAACCTGTCATAATATTATAATACACCTTGGAGTAGCCTACTAACAGCACCAGCAAATCTGGTCTTTAACCCATTATATCCTATTATAACCTATCATTGCTTACTTTAAATAATATTTTTTAATAACTTCCCATCATCCATAAAGAATTGAAATAACCTGACATACCTATAACCGATCATGACCTGTCATAAAATCTGATTTGCCTGAAAATAACAAAATGATCAGGAATGTGCTGTGAAAACTGTTCTAATTCATCATAATTGTCGTACATACTGTTCTTAGCTGCCATAAACAATTCTGAACAATAATTTTGCATGACTCATTATTTTAATATATATCATGATAGATTAAGTGCAACATGATCATAAAGGCTAGCGTTACTTAACCTAAGCAGGCGTACTTGCCATTAAATATTATTATAGCCAAATTATTATAAGTATTTAATTGTAACCTCTTATAATTTTGCATACAACTCTAACTCCAACAAAAGTTGAGACTTTAAAAATTTACATTGAAAAATGTGCCCAGATTTTATTCACAATATAACATAGAATACATAAAATATTCAAACTAAGCCAATTTATAATTTTAAGAGAAAAAAAAAAGGTGATTTTGAAAAGTTGACACAGGGCAATAAAAGGCTGAAAAAGTAAATCTTATTTACAAAAAACGAAAAAAATATTTTGCAAATAATTAGGTTTAGTGGCAACAGGCAGCAAAATAATTGGGTATAAAAATATATTTTTTAGAGAGAGAGAGTAAAAAGTTAAAATGGGCAGAGCTTTACCAATCTGGGTAAATAATGTATCTACAAACTGTGGAACAATTTTAGAATAAATATTTTGTTTTTATTTATTTTTCATTTTAAATTATTTTTGGAAACCATGGATGCTGCATCCTCTGGACTAAAGAGGAGAGGGACCATCCGGCTTGTTATCAGTGTTAATTTCAAAGGTCTGCGTCTCTGATGGTATAGGGGTGCATTAGTGTCTATGGAATATGCAGCTTGCACATCTGGAAAGGCACCATTATTGCTAAAGGTATATACAGGTTTTATATCTTTTTAGGGAAGGCCAGGCAAGACAGGCAAGACCGCACACTGCATCTATTACAACAGTATGGCTTCATAGTAGAAGAGTCCGGCTGCTAAACTGGCCTGCCGGTAGTTCAGCCCTTTCACCAATTAAAAACATTTGGTGCATCATGAGTTTATTAATGTCATGAATGACAATAAATTACAAAGAAGACCCAGGACTGTTGAGCAGCTGGAGTCTTGTATCAGACATGAATGGGACAGTATATTCTCACCAAACTCCAGCATCTGGTCTCCTCATCTGCAAGAAGTGTACAGTCTATGTTAAAAAGCTGAGGGTATGCTACATAGTGGAAAACATGGCCCCATCCCAACGTTTTTAGATGTTTTATAGCCCACTGCTCTGAGAAGACCATTTGCTAAAGTTTGGTGACAAAGAAGACAAAGAAGACCCAGGGCTGTTGAGCAGCTGCAATCTTGTATCAGACATGAATGGGACAATTTTTTTTTCACCAAAATCCTAGCATCTGGTCTTCTCAGTTGCGAAAGGTGTACAGAATATGGTAAAAAGATGAGGGGATGCTACATAGTGGAAAACATGGCCCCATCCCAACTTTTTTAGATGTTTTATAGCCCACTGGTCAGAGGAGACCAGTTGCTGGAGTTTGATGATAAGAATATTGTCCCATTCATGTGTGATTCAAGATTCCAACTGCTTAACAGTCCTGGGTCTCCTTACAAAAATTCAAAATAACCATGTTTGTCAATAACCTGAAAAAATTCTTAAAACCTAGTTTTCCCCTATCAACGATTTAGTAAAGCTTGGCTAAATCTGTCAATAAATAATAATCATAATAATAATTCAATTTTGACTAGCCTAGCATAATTTGTTATATGACCTAGATTAATCTATCATAGACTGCTATAGCCTGGCATAATCCTTCCCAACTCTGTATACAATGTGGTGAAATTGCACAAACTAGCATAACCTTTCCATGCGTAGTGTGCTATAATCTGTCGTAAATTCACCCAAACATCCATAACAGGTCATCAAAGCCTTTGTCAATAGCGCACTGTAGCATAGCCTGGTAAAGCCTAGCATAACCTGAGATCCTCCAAATTTCCCAAATCCTATCTATTTATTTTTCCTGTTCTCTGGTTCTTTCCTGTTCTCTGCTTTTCATTCCTTTGGTTTCCCTGCTAGCACTGCAGTCACTGCCACTGTTTGTGTAGTGTGTGTGTGTGTGTGTGTGTGTGTGTGTGTGTGTGTGTGTGTGTGTGTGTGTGTGTGCTTCCTCCTGCCGGCTGGTGGATATTTTTAGTGCCAAGCTTTGCCATGCCGCAGGAGGAGAGCAGCAGTATAGGAAGCAGCCAGTGACCTCCTGCCCTTCCTTCCTTCCTTCCTTCCTTCCTTCCTTCCTTCCTTCCTTCCTTCCTTCCTTTCTTCCTTCCTTCCTTCCTTCCTTCTTTCCTTCCTTCCTTCCTCCCTTTCTTCAATTCTTTTTTCTCTCACTACCTGTGGCCCCTTTATCTATCCATCCATTTAACTTCTTGTTCTGTATACTTCACGTTCTCTTCATTATAACTGCATAAACAGAGGATATTGTTTACCATGCAAATGCTTTAATGCAGCTTAGCGAGTATTTTCAACTAGCATTGACTAGCATGGCTAGCATTTAGCTCGGTGTTCATATAAGGCTCTATTGGATTTAGATCGCAGAATGATCCCATGTTTGCAGTTTTGCCTGGTTTATTTCCAGCATAATTCCGGATTAAGGTGATTTAGAACCTTTTTTTTTTTGTAGTGAATGTCGGTCAGAGTGTTATGTAACCTGGAATGAGAGGAAAGTGATGATGCAGTTTTTTTTATTCCTCTGAATTCAAATCCAACTGTGAATTTTTGTAATTCAAAGCGAAGTCACTTGTGGCAGGTTCTTTGTGGATTGGGACCTTAATGCTACTGTGTTACATTGAAGTGGGATTCAACTGACTGAACTAAACTAGCAGAGCCCTGGTGTAAAACATTGTATGATCTATCACAACCTATCATAATCTGCTATAGTATGTTGTGTAATCTGTCAATACCCAGCATACTATATCACTAACCTTTCCTAGCTTGACTTAATTTATAATAATAATAAAATAATTTGGATTATTGTGACAAACATTGTTTAAATTGCTATAATGCATCATAACCTGTCATAAAAAGAAAAATAAATTCATACAATGGCATGTTATCTCTTAAACCCTGTTGCACCTCGAATCTGCCATAGCATTAAATACTAAGTCTTAAAACTTTGAGTAACATGTCATGACCTAGCATAACCTAGTACATTCTGTCACACTTCCATACTGAACCTCTTATAACCTGTAATAACTTAGCATACTATGTATTTCATAATACAAAGTCTAACCTGCTGTAACATTTTGCAACAAGATTATAGGACACCTTGTCATAAAATATAGGCTAGCATAAATTGTAATAACCTTTTGGCATGTGATATATTGCTCCAAGTACAACGAAGTTAGAGTGTGTACCATGCACTTACGTGCCATAATCTGTCGGAACCATTAATAGTCTGTTATAACATAATAACATCTAACAAACTCTAACGTTGCCAAGAAGACTATGTCTAAAAATTCGATGATTGTCCCAAACCTGGAAAAATACGCTATTGCCTTTGGAAAAACTTATCATAACATGTCATAGCCTCAGTACACCTTGTCATAATCTGAGATTTATCATCATAACCTGTTGTAATTCAAGATATCACATCATAAACTGAGATAACATAACATAGCTAATATAAATTGATAATATTTGAGATTCCTCATTATCCCTGCCATAACCTGCTATGCCCTGCAGACATACAGGCACACAGGTGCACATGAAGGTAGAAATTCATGTATACACTTGTCACTACCCAAGATACCTCACAATAACCTGTCAGAACCTGAGATACCTTATCACCTGTTATAAACAGAAAATGTGTAATGACCTGTCATAACCTGAGATATGTCATCATGACCTGTCATAACATCATAGTTAAGATACCTTATCGTGACCCGGTACAAATGTCGATACCTTATCATGATTTGTCCCAACCTGAGATACTTAATTATATCCTGTCATAACCTATGATACCTTATCATTACTCGTTGTAACCTGAGATACCTTGTAATAACCTGTCATAACCTGAGATACCTTGTAATAACCTAAGATACCTCGTAATAACCTACCATAACCTAGGATACATTGCAATAACCTGTCATAACCTGACATACCCCATGATAACCTGAGATACCTCATAATAACCTGTCACCACTTGAGATACCTTATCATAACCTGTCATAACCTAAGATACCTCATAATAACCTGTCATAACTTGAAATACCTTATTATTACCTGTTATAAATGTAGATACTATATCATGATTTTTCATAACCTGAGATACCTTCTCATAACCTGGCATAACCTGAGATACCTTGTAATAGCCTGTGATAACCTGGAATGCATCATATAACCTGTTAGAACCTTGAAAAAACTTGCCATAATATGTCATACCCTAATATAAATTCATAAATAAACTTATAGGGGTTTATTAAGCACTTATTAGATGATTATGAGGGTTCTTAGCTTCCAGGAAGGGGAAACTTGGGACCCTTTTTTACAGGAAAGCATTTTGTGAACTTCTCCTTATAGAAGAGTATAAAAGAGTGTAATGATTGTAAATTTCTGCATTATGAGCACATGCACTCTGCATTAAATCTGTGAGTGTGTGTAGGGAGGTGTTGCGTGACTTCCCGGAGCTAGACACCACTGACGCTTGTTCTCCGATCACATTCTGGAAATAAATCAATCGAGTCATGATCATGTTCGCTGCAGTGGTTTATCGATGCTTTATTCTATTCGGATTTCACAGCACCGGCGGTGGCAACACTTCAACATCTCAGCAATTATCTCTAATTCCCAATAGCAGTTTCATACTTTGTCTTTACCAGAAGAACTCGATCCTGCATTGTCATGTTTCTGATATTTATTCTTGCTTTAAGGCCAGACAGAACCTCTGAGTTTGATTAAGCACTTGGTTCTTGCCTAATGCAGCATGAATTCTCACAGGAGACCTTTTAAGAAAGTTCGATGGTTCCTCAAGAGTTCTTTGGATGCTCTGACAGATTAAGATTCTACTGGGAATCTTACCCGAACCAAAACTCTTTAGTCCTTTAGTCCTTTACTTAATTAATCGACCGATTATCGGTTTTATTTTATTCGTTTACATCAAACCATTTAAGAACCTTTGAAGAACTCTGCTTTGTGAGTCTCCACTAAGCAGCAAACAGACTAATGAAATACCCCGACAAATAATCTGACAAATTAATTACCAATAAACTGAAGTCAACATTGCATACACTCTGAATGGTTCTTCAACGGTTCCTAATGGGTAATTAAAGGTTCATTGTATTGTTTAGCTTCTCAGAAGTCTTTTATTCCCCTATTTCAGTTCTGTCATGCTGCATGCTGCCCTCACACACATATGGCTACGGATTATGATTAGGGATGATCTCGGGATTATAGTATGTACCTCTGCTTTTGTCACGGTTCGGTTCAATTTCGTTACAGTTAGAGGGAAGAAATGGGAAATAAAATCGATTGTCGTTTTTTTATTACGCAGTTTATTAACATTTGTGAGCATCAACAGTTTACATTTTTTAAACATTAAAAAAAGTGTGCTTGGTTAAGTCATATATAAAATATAATTTCATAAAAAAATAAAATAAATATATATTTATATAATCAATTAATCAATCAATCAATCAATCAAATAAATGCAATACACTTTTTATACTGATTAAATTGAGTAATCGATTAAATTGGCACAAATTAAATTGATTAAATAAAATTCAATAAATGGAAACATTTAATTCAATAGTTTACATTTGTTAGACCCCATGGGTAATGGGTACAGTATCATCATCAGGTTTAAATTATACTAACTATAAATGAATAAATACTGTATGTAAGAATATGTCATGAAAAGGTACAGACAAATATAACAATTTTGCAAACAGGATTTGAATAAATTCGAACTGGATTTGAACTGGAGTGATGTAGTTGAGGTGGTGGAACTGTCAGAGCCAGAATTCAGATTTCCCAAGTATACAGATACTGTAAAATTGTGGCATCGCATTACATCCCATATGGAACATGAAGGTATTGAAATATATTAATGTTCTGCAACTTAAAAGTATAACTGATACTATGAAATTAAGCTGTAGAGTATGTGGTGCATTCCAAAGCCTTCTACATGGGCTGGTGTATTAATGACACACCAGCGCTCTGACCTTGAGTTTAATGCGCACCCTGACCCCCGTGGGAATGAGTGCAATATTAACTTCCTCTCTTCTCTTCACTTACACTTTGAGCTTTCACTTCCCCCTTTCCGCACTGAGTAGTTTTCAGAAGCCTGAATGCAGAGCACGACATTGAGTGAAACCACACCGGCCCTTGACTTTGCATGGCCTTTATTCTAGTTTGCAGAGTCCTCAGATAAATAATTGACTATAGCTTTCTAAGGTATTGCATTCATCCAAAGAATTTAAGACACAGGGATTAATAAAAGACACTGACTAACTGCCTCATGAGAAATTAATTGCGGTGTCCGTAAGGGCTATGTGTTGTGCAGGTATGGGAAATAAATCAACAACCGGGCAGTGTGATGGAGCGGAATTACAGTCAGTATTATTATTAAATATTTATAACAGCTAGGGCTGGGCAGTCTTTTGAATATTAGCGATATCATCGTGACCTATTTTGCTGACAAGTTGATATGAATTATTGTGAATATTGAAGAAATGGAGCTGAAGATGACATCATGAGGCCAAATTTTATGACCCCAAACAACTTGTTTTTGATTAAACATCCTGTGGGTATATTTATTAACTGTTGTATTCAAAAGTTTTTTTTTAAATGGTTCTAGAGCAAATAAAAATATTTATCTATCAATCTATCTATCTATCTATCTATCTATCTATCTATCTATCTATCTATCTATCTATCTATCTATCTATCTATCTATCTATATATATATATATATATATATATATATATATAATATAATTTGGAAGTGTTTTAGTTATTTTGCACACCCAGATGTTTATACCACTGGAACTGGCCAACAGAATTTTATTATAATTATTTATACATTATTCAAACAACCCTTCATACATTTTAAAATATGTTTACAATATGTTGCTGGTAACATGACAAGCTTTGTGGGTTTTTTGTGGTGGGCGGTGGGGGGTTATGTAAGAGGCGTCACTGTAAATAAATGTAATAATGAAAATGGGAACAGGAACTAATGCCTCATTTTACATTATAAACATATTTACAAAAATGTGAAGTGTGGTGTATAAATAAATAATAATTATAATAATAATTGTTGTCCAGACACTGTGGTATAAAAGGAATAAAACACATCTGGATGTGCAAATTAAAAACATATATCAGGGGTGTAACAGTATAGAAGATTCACGGTTCGGTGCGTACCTCCTTTTTTAAATCATTTTTTGGTACAAGTTTAGTACAGTTAGGGGGGAGAAATGCGAAACATAAAATTGTTTTATTTTTTATTACCACAGTTTATTATTATTATTATTATTATTATTATTATTATTATTATTATTATTATTATTATTATTATTATCATTTGTAAACAGCAACAGTTTACATTTTTAAAACAATTTTAAATAAAAAGCCTGCTTGGTTCAATAATATATAAAATAATATTTTAGAATATTTTATAAAAATAAAATATATATATACAAATAAAATAGACTAAATTAATTAATGCAATACACGTTTTTATTATATTATTAAATTAAATAATCAATTAAATTGACTGACTTAAATTGATTTTATTTCATTAAATTATTTAATAATACAATTTAATAAATGAAAAAAATAAATTTTTTAGACCCATTTGGGTCATTCAGATTTGTGTGTGTGTGTGTGTGTGTGTGTGTGTGTGTGTGTGTGTGTGTGTGTGTGTCTGTTTGGTTTTTTTTTTGCATTTAATATTACATTTTTTAAAGATATGATCTACTTAGCTGTTCTATTTATTTCAGCATACTTTAACAAATGTCTTCATTCCTTTCATCCTTTATTCATTCACTCCAAAGATATGCAGAATTATCAGGATTTTCCCTTTTAAGAGAAATTCTTGAAGCAAACGCTAAAGAATCCATATTGCTCGACTGTCGTAAAACCTGAAATGGCCGCAATTTCGTGCATGCGCAAAACAGCAAATCATATTTCCAGTACGGAGTGAATAAACACAACTCTAGTTTCTTTTTTATATCCCTATATATAAAACAACAAAAAACACCCCCACCCAAAGAAACACTACAAAGCTTGTCATGTGACCAAGAAACCTCAAAACATAATGTTTTTTTCTGTCTCAGAAAAAATGTCCTGTCCATGCTGGTCTCCTTTAGATTCTCCAGTTTCCTTACACCCCCCAAAAATGTTTCAGTAGGTTGTAGATTGGTTGTTGTAGAAACTTGATGCATAAATTAGTGTTCTGTATGTTCTCCTGGCATTGTACCCAGGGTGTATTTTCACCTCTCTTCTGCTAATCCTAGGACAGGTTCTAAAGCCCCTGGAGCAGAGGGTGAATGAAGGAAGGTTTAAATTCCAATTTTACTTAATTCATCTGTTACATCCTGAATTTTTTGTAGGACAGAAAAAAATTAAGTTTGGAGTCAAAAATAAAATAATGGATAGGTTGTGGAAGGTTGTCACGGTGAACCGTTTGTCTTGAAAGATTGCCATTTTTGATTTTCAGGAATATCTTTGTTCCTGACCCTGAATGCTGGAGAACCCAATTGTTCTTCATATTTTCTTTAACTTGAGTGAGATTCTCCAGTAACAAGACATGGATTTGTGCTAAGCAAAATAGATAATAGATAAAAGATAGAGAGAAGGAGGTGATGGAGGAGAGGATTGTGTCTGAAAGGAGGGAGAAGGGGTGACTGCTGGTGCTGATATCAGCTTCATTCATGAAAAAGGCAGATCAGTAATAAGTGCACTGATACTGAGAAAGGCAGAAAAAGAGAGAGAAATAAAAGAGAGAGAGAGAGAGAGAGAGAGAGAGAGAGAGAGATAGGAAGGCTGTCTAAATTGATCAAAAAAGGTGGGAGGTAAAAAAAAAAGAGCACTGAAGCAGAAATAATAAGCAAGCTTGTGTGAGACAGCATAGCTCCTCCTCCACCTCCTCCTCCTTGTCCTCCTTCTCCTGTTCCTCCTCCTCCTTCCATCACCCCATCCTCCTCTCGCTGGATGAATGAAGCAGGAGGATTATCTGCTCAGCCGTTCATGGCTTCCAGGTTTGTCCTACCGCATCTCTCCATCTCTCTTTAACTCAGCATTTCTCATATCTTACTCTCGTGTTTTGTTTTTTTGTCCTTTTTCCTACTCACTAGCGTCAGTGTTGCAGCATCTCCCCAGGGTCTACGTTCTACTTGGGAGGTTGAATGAGCTCAGGATGTGATTAGCATATTCCTGATGATGAGATACATGCATTTTGTTGTTGTTGTCTTGAAGTATTTGGGTTTGAGATAGATGTTTTGCTCTGGTATTTACACCAGTACATATATAGATTTTTTTTTTTATTGCTGAAACGATATTCAAAAATCCTACTGCAGTGTTAGAGAACGTTAGACTTACGTAGCTGCAACATCACCTGGACTTACGTACAGTAGCAAAGTGTTATTTAGGGCAATATTTTTTTTTATTTAAATATTGGTAGCAGGGTTTGAATTTACCTTGATTTTTGCAGTTGGTCTTATAAAGAAATCAATACATTCATATATATATATATAGATACAACTTTATTGTCATTGCATAGTACAGAGCAACGAAATGCAGTTTAGCATCTATCACAAGTGCAGTTAGAGCATCTATAGAGAAATATCACACACACACTCACACACACACACACACACACACACACCACATATATATATATATATATATATATATATATATATATATATATATATATATATGTGTGTGTGTGTGTGTGTGTGTGTGTGTGTGTGTGTGTGTGTGCATTTAGTTTTTCTGGGGAATAGGAAGTCTCTGATCATTAACCACAGTAGATGGTGGTAATGTTATACTTAAGAATGCAAACGAAAAATAAGAATGCAATAAAGAAGAAGAATCATGGTGGTTTTTGTTGCTTGATTTCAGACTTGTTGCAGTAAAACAAATGTTTAGTGATCAAAAATAATTTTTAGTTTTGCTGGAGTTTATTATTTTTTGCAAATCTGAGTAAAGAATCTATGTTGTGAATAGATGAATGTTGCGTTGAAGGTTTTAATTTGGCCTCTTTTATAGTTACTTATATTTGTAATAAAAATGGTCAAACAGAAATGCACGCTGCGTGAATAAAATTAGTGCCATTTAAATGTACGTATGTATATATACACACGCCTGATGTAATATGCAGTGGCGGACAAAGTACACAAAGCATGTAGTTGAGTAAAAGTAAATACAGTAGGTAAAATATTCCTCCAGTAAAAGTAAAAGTATTTGCCCTCAAATGTACTTAAGTATCCAAACTACTATGATTTATTACGGCTATAATGTTTCGATTATCATTTTTATCACAAGACTCTTAATCAACTCAGTTTAAGTGAAAAGACTCTGTTACTCTCAGCACACTAATCTATTAATAGAATGATATTATTATGTTATAAACTGATTGATATCTAACAAAACCTCCTTTTCAACAACTTAAAAAAAGGAAAATTGTGTAAAAAAGGCCACGGGTGATGTGGCGAGTTGGAGTCAGGATTTTCTTCCATCATTTATTCCTCTCAAAATGTTCTGCTTGATGTTGAACTGACACTGAACTGTATGTTCGTGCTAAGTACAGTAGGAATCACCAAGCGGCAGTGACGGGCTCAGCTTGAATGATGCCCTGGGTGAACCACGCAATGACCCAACGTCTCCCCCATTGATTAGATTCAGCATTGAAAAGCTCCTCTCTGCTTCAGCAACCGTCACTGGATGAGTAAGAAATATTCTCTGAGCAAAAATATTTTTCACAAATTTGGATACATTTCTGAGAGCTTCATTCCGTGTCTAAATACACTTATTGCACAATTAAATATACATGTGCAATATGCACAATTGTGCACAATTTATCAAACTTCAACCAGGAACCATAGAACTCCTTGGCTAATAGTAGCCATAAGATCCATACAACTTTTACATTCTTATAATATATGTCTTTTAAATGAGCCTTTCAAGCTGCACTGGAGATTCTCCATGCTGAACTCAGTTCAGGAGCTAATCAGTACAATCACAAAAAAACCTTAAAGGCAACCAAATCAATCAGTGCTGTTTAACTACAATCCAACTAGATTAGTTATGCTGTAATTGTTTTGTTGCTACACACATAATGATAAACTATATACTATAAATTATACTGTTATCCAAGCTAAAAGAAATATTGTTGCTCTATGCATTAAAACATAGAAGGCAACAGTGTAACCTAAATGATATACAGTTATATATATACTATTTTATTAGATTCATTAACTTATACTATCCTCATAACCAGATGAGTGATAGAGCTGCACACACACCTTTATCTGTTGCACGTTTCCCCTCTACTTTTTTCCTCTTTTTTCTGAATTGAGCTCCTGAGGTTTTATCCATCATTTTAATTTCATTTGACTTGATGTCACCCAACAACAATTTTTATTTTATTATTTTTTTTCGTGTGGGCGCCCCTTGCCACCTCCCCGGGAAGATGCACATGCCAAGCGGCTATCAGAACAAGTTTAAAACAGAGAACGTGCTCTACCCTGATTAGTGACTTGCTGCGCGTTTGACCAGTTCAGTTTTTATCCGCTCATAAATAAAAGGAACGACTAATTTCGCAAAAAATAGGTAATTAAAAAGATATTTGACTTTGAAACGTAGTGAAGTTAAAGTAAAAGTCTCCCCAAACTAAAATACTCAAGTAAAGTACAGATACGTAAAAAAAAAACTTGAGTACCGTAACAAATTACATTAACTTGGTTACTGTCCACCACTGGTAATATGCCAACATTGCGGATGACAAGATTGATGAATGACAAGATTAATGTTACTACAAAAACCCTTAAAGTCTGGACTGGATTTTTCAATTTAAAAGCAACCATTTTGTATAGATAAAGTAAGATTACTCAATAGTATTATTATTATTAATAATATTATTATGATTATTATTATTATTATTATTATTATTATTATTATTTTATTTGTAATTTTTTTTATCAAATGAATAAATTCCAATTTTTTTGTCTCACACACCACATTACCCAGAATGATGTCAAGCAAATCAACTGGTTTGTGGCAACAACAAAAAAATTTGATAAAAATATAGTGAAATAGTAGAATACATTTTTTTTATAACAAATAATGAATACAAAATAGAATTTGCAATAGAATAAAAATAACATTTAAATACAAAATGATATCAAATTTTCAGACATAAAGCTGCATTGATGTACACCAAAAAGCAGAAACTGTACGAGTTTTTAGATTTAGCCAATGAAAATAAAGAATGCAGTGACGTGTATCGTTAACTCTAAGGACACTTCAATCAATAAAAAAAACAGAGAAACTATGCATAGGCTACGCTACCGTACTTTACTCTACTACAGTATTCACGATAAATGTGATCTTTCTACAATTACACAAAATTCATTATGCTATATTCTTGCAGATGTTTTCTGTGTGTGTTTAAAGAGTGTGGGAGGATGATTTATGGCTTAAACAATAAAAAAAGCATTTTTCGGGTGGAAATTTCGTGGCCGGTTTTACCACGTAACTACCGCGATAAATGTGGGACGACTGTATTATTATTATTATTATTATTATTATTATTTTATTTATTTATTTATTTTTTTTTACTATTATTTTTATTATTGTAGAGTAGACATTGCAAGCATTTTCCTAATATTTTATTTTAGTTACTATAAACCTTCTGAAATAAAATATAAAAATGCTAGCAATGTCTACTCTCCAATAATAATAATAATAATAATAATAATAATAATAATAATAATAATACTGTCATCTTCCATTTTACGCGGTCGGTTTTGGCATGTAACTAGCGCGATAAACAGGGGGTCTCTTCAGTATCTATAAACCTTCTGTAAATCCTGAATAAACCCACATAGTCTCAGAAGACCAAGAATATCACAATAGTGACTCAGAACCCGTATAATGTGTGTGTAACATGGGCATTACTTATACCCACCCGCACTACTCATCCCACTCAGCATGATGATGCACACACTCCTCCTGCTACCAGACGGCCTGACTGACCCACACGACAGGGGCAGGAAATAATTATTCAGACACATCTTCACTTTCCATTTACACACATATTTTCTCTATTGATTTCTTGATTTTATAAAAGTGCTTTATACAACCCCGAAAAAGTTGAGATCGTGTGTTCAATGTAAATAAAAACAGATAAATACAGAAACATTTGGTGCCACCCAATGAGGAATGGGTTCCCTTCTGTCTCAGAATCCTCTCAAGGTTTCTTTTTCGTAAGGGAGTTTTTCCTTTTCCCTGTCACCACTGGCATGCTCATTAGGGACAATCTTATATGGAGTCAGTTAAATGTTTAAAGTTGAATTTGTAATTGATTGAATTCTGTAAAGAAGCATTGGGATAATGTGCATTTTCAAAAGTGCTATAGAAATCAAATTGAGAGAGTGAGTGAAAAAACATCAAATGTTGAAACTGAGGAAATGCAGTATTTTAAGGTAAAAATAAGTTCATTAGAATTGAATGGATGTGAATCAACGATGGACATTGCTTTTAACAACTATCTGTGTAACATCTTCCCAGAAGTGTGGAGGTTATTATACCAGTGAACAGAATAAGATGTTCAAAAAACAAACAAATTGCTCAGGTGTCCACAAACTTTTGTCAGCCCAGTGTACAAACCTGAGGTTTGCTCCAGTCTAAGAGATGCTTTGTAGTGTTTCTATGAATGAACGTCCTTTAAATGGACAGCAAGTGTGTGTACAGTATGTGTGTATGTGTGTGTAAGTGTGTGTTTTTTTTGGGGACTTCATATCTGAAGTCATATCTGTAGGCCATGTGGGTTGCTTGGAGTTTGCCTTTCACATGACAATGTTTCTGAGCCATAACAAAAAGACCTGAAACATTTCTCACAGCGCAGTTGGTTCACATGGAAGGTTCACTGAACCACAACTGATGCGAGATTTAATAACACGCTTTCAGAGGAAAGATAAGAAAGATGAAAGAGAAGCCAGCAGTCACTTATCTAAACTAATCCTAATACATTTGAAAATGGCGTTTTCGTTTAGTTGGCATTTTCGTTTTAGTCTCTGACTTACATCAGAGACTAAAACGTAATGCATGTTACAGTTGGAATTTAAAATAATTATTTTAGATGTTCAATATGGTCTTAAAAATCTTTAGGGAAGTCTGCATATTTGAGTCTGGAAAATTATGGAATTTTTTAATGAAAAATGTTTGGGAACCCAGGGAACAGCCTACACAGAGGACATTCAGCAACAGGCCGTATTATTATAATCATTTCCATTTCCTGCTGTCCCTTGATTGGCTGATATAAAAAGTATTACATTGTTGTTAGCTCAAAGTAAGGTTTTAGGTCTTTGTTTTGGCTCTGGAACATCTTGATGTCTGGTCAATGGAGAACTCTGACTCTAAGCAACCCACTTGCCCTACAGACAAGAACATAACCACGTTATAATAGTTCTCACCTCATTCAGAGAATTTAAACCCAAAGCAGCAATCCAGTGTAAAAGCTCATGTCTTCACGAAGACATGCTCATGACTTTTTCCGCAGTCCCGCTCGATGCTAACTGAGCCACTCCGAAAGTGATCCTCTAAACTAACATTACAGGAAGCTCACATTACCCTGATGGAGTTTAATCAAAGTGCGCTTAGACTCACCTCCTAAATGTTGTTCCACCAGGAAGTGTTTTGTGTAGTAAATGATAAATTGGAAAAACCTTCTAGATCTTGACCTTCAGCACCGACGCTGATTTGACCACAGGAAAGATAGGGGAAAGGTCAAATGTGCTGTGTGAAGTATGTGTTGGTGTGTGTTTGGTGTATGTTTGTGAGAGACAGAGAGGGTGGGGAAGATAATAGGATCTGGGTGCTCCTTTTTTTTGTCCTGTTCTGTTTGCTTTTCCAGACTGCCGACGCTCGGTCTGCGTACAGTTCATTAATAATTAAGACTGAAGGTGCTCTTTGTGGAAGATGGACAAAATGAGAGAGGATGCGAGTAAAGAAGTGAACTAGAGAAGATAGAGACCTCGGTTATCAATCTTTTAGTCCAGTCAAAAAGAAGAAATAGGGGCCACCAAATGGCAAATAACAAAAGTTGCTTCTTTTTTTGAGTCACATATGTGTTAAAAAAACTAGCTTTACATTTAGCTATACCCACAAACCTTCATTAAAAGGCTTAAAATGGTGCCTAATTATCTTTATTTTGTTAGTGGTTCTTCATATTTCCTCCAGGGCTAGCTAAACACTCAGCCTGATTGTTATTGTTGTTTTCTTGCTAGCATTTTGGCACAATTTTAAAGACAGAACCAGCATGTTAGCTAGCAAACAAATACATGCTAACAACCAAATTACCTGCACTGCTCTTATCATTCCCACTGCTAAAGCACATGCTCGGAGCTCAGGCTGGGTGGGTTTTTCAGTCGAGTCAGCGAAACGAGCCGTGTGTTAAATGTCACTACGAAGGTGATGTGTAATGAGACACCTTCTCCTCCGAGAGAGTGGGACTGTAACATGGAATAAACTCCTAGGATGAAATGGAACCACAGAGTATTTCCTTTATTTCAGTTATAAAGTGATGCACAAGGAATTTCACATAAGGTATATATATATATATATATATATATATATATATATATATATATATATATATATATATATATATATATATATATATATTCGCACATTTTTAACTGTTCTAAATGTACCTCAAAATGAATACTTTCAAGTTTTTAATACTCTAATCAACATGGACAAATATTGATGCTCTATGCAAAGGTATGTTTATTATTAGTGAAACCAAACTCAACATAGAGCATGAAGACCAAATAATCTTGTAAAATTACTTGTAAATGTTTTAAGTAATGATGGTGTTTTAAATTCTAGACAGAACTTTTGCTATGTTTCCACACAGACGGTTTTAATTGCCGCATGTGTGCAACTTTGGTGCTTGATTTGAGACAAAGTTCAGTAATCATTTACATTGGCACAAATTAAATCAATTAAAAGAATTAAAAATGGAAACTTTGAATGAAATAGTTTACATTTTACATTTAATATGTAATTTTCTAAAGATATGATCTACTTAACTGTTTTACTTATTTTAGCATACTTTAACAAATGACAACGAAAATGTTGGTAATGACAGGAAGTGGCAGCAATTTCTTGCATGCGCAAAACAAAATCGTGTTTCGGGTTTGGAGTGAGTAGCCACAGTGTCACTGCGTTCAAAGTGTGAGGCGGAAAACTAAACAAACTTGTGGTCCACCACTTATTATGTTCATGAGATTGTAACTATGTTTGAACGTAAAAAGGATTGCATTCGGTAAACATGTGCACCGAACCGAAATAACTTTACCGAATTGGTTCAGTACGAATGTGGTACGAATGAATATATATATTATATATATATATATATATATATATATATATATATATATATATATATATATATGAATTAAGCACCAGGGTTCAATGTAGCACCAGGGTTCTGGAGGAACGTTGTCTCATTTCACTGGGTACTGCGTCAGCCATATATGGTAGAAATGACAATAAAAGCTTCTTGACTTACATATATATATATATATATATATATATATATATATATATATATATATATATATATATATATATATATATATATATATATATATATATATATATATATATATACTGTATATACATACATACACACACACCCACACCCACACCCACACACAATAGTAAAAAAATTTTTTTTTTTACTTTTTCTCTCCCCGCCTCAGCACCGCGAGTAACTCGACCCGGAGCACTCCCACTTGTTCACCCGTCCTCCGTAAGCGCCCTCGCTCTCCGGTTCCTCCGAGTGCAGACGGAGAGAACATGGTGGAGAAGAGCTCCGACCACTCGTCCGATAAATCGCCCTCCACCCCTGAGCAGACGGTCCATCGGCCTTACAGCCAATCAGGAACACGCACTGGGAACAAGAACTCAAAGGTGATCGACACCACAAACACAGACTTATACACATATACACACAAATACTTGCAATACACACAATCACACACAGACTCACAATGCACACACTCACACATACATGCAATACACACACTTAAGACACATTTACACACAGACATGCAGTATAGACTCATAAATGCAATACACACATTCACATACACACAGACACGCAGTGCACCCATACACCTATACACACATAGATGCAATACACACACTCACACATACGCAATACACACACATAATACACACATTTACATATACACACAATACATACACTTTCACACATGGATACACAATACACACTCATGCATGCACTACACACATTTACACATGCATTTACACACATACACATGCAAAATACACACGCACACACAAATCCACACACAGACACATACACACACAAAATACATACTAATACAATTCATACACATACACACATATATTCAGTACACACACATGCACACAAATATGACACACACACACACACGACCTGGTTCTATTGATATAAACCAAAAATGAGACATGTAGACTTCCTAATTTAAAATCAGATCAGTGTGTGTGTGTGTGTGTGTGTGTGTGTGTGTGTGTGTGTGTGTGTGTGTGTGTGTGTGTGTGTTCAGGAGGGTCATCATCATCATCATCATCATCATCATCATCTTCACATCTCTCTCTCTCTCTCTCTCTCTCTCTCTCTCTCTCTCTCTCTCTCTCTCTCTCTCTCTCTCTCTCTCTCTCTCTCTCTCTCTATCTCTCTCTCTCTCTGTCTCTTTCTCTCTCTCTCTCTCTCTCTCTCTCTCTCTCTCTCTCTCTCTCTCTCTCTCCCCTCTCAAACACACCCCTTCATGATTGTCCCAGCAGCTCACAAGAGCAAAACACACCAACAACCCAAACACACAATAGTTCACTATGTACAACTGTAAGAGTCCTGTACATGCAGCTTCTCTGTCTGAGTGTCTAATGCTAATTTTGTTGTTAATGTTGATCTTAATACTGTCATGTTTTTTGTTAGTTTGTGTGTTTTGCCCTCATCACTCACTTTCATTTACAACCTACACACTGTACATTTTCTTTTTCCATCTCATAATTCCTTTGTTCTTTTCTCTTTCTCATGCATGCTAGTTATACAAGAGATTTTCCAGAGTAAGCATCTCACTTTTCCGCGTTCTTCTGCACCGTGTGTGTGTATATGTGTGTATGTATGTGTGTGTGTGTGTGTGTGTGTGTGTGTGTGTGTGTGTGTGTGTGTTTGTCTCCCACATCCTTACCCAAGGGCTCCTCATCTTCATTACATTAACCTGTTTCTATCCTAAAAGACATAACATTAAACATGAACTAAAAAATAAATAAATAAATAAATAAAAAATTGGCCTTCATTCTTCACCTCTAATTGTCCATCCTCTACCAGAGGTCTCTTCTCAAAATAAATAATAAAAAAAACCACCATCCATTCAAAATCTAAAAAAAAAAAATTATTACAAAAAGTAAAAAAAATAAAATGAAAAATCAGTAGTCTTGAGACTGAGGGACAAAAGAAAAAAGATAAGAAAAGAAAGAAAGAAAGAATTAGAATTCTAGCACTTCACCCAGCCATGAGTGTGAGTGATGGGAAACGTCCCAAATCCCCAATCGGAAGACCACTAAGCATTAGTGAGTGCTTAAAAGGATTACTGTATTATGTGTGATTACTGCATTAGGGAGAAATATTGCCCCTCAGTGGCAGAGCGGAACAAGTGAACAACTGAATCATTACTGGGTTACTTTTATTTACACTCACAGCTCATCAATTATTTCATTTATCATCATTAATTTAGAGAAAATAAGAATCATATTATATTTATATAATATATTTACTATTATTATTGCATTCCAGATTCAAGATTCGATTCAAGATTCAGGATTTTATTTGTCACAAAAAAAAAAAAAAAAAAAGGTTACATGCAGAATACGACACTGAAATGTAAACCTGATCGGCTGTTTAAACATTGTGCATTAAATATAGAAAATATAAATATAAAATAAGAGAAAATATTAGAAAATGTATTAATGTTCACATTAATGAATATAAATGATTATAAATGATTATTATTTATTTTTTGGTAATAATTGTATTAAATATTTAATAACTCATTTTTTAAATGATGTGTGTTGTTTTAGATTATCACTAAATATATAAAAGTAGTGCGCAAAAGTCTTGGGCCACTATTATATTTGTAGTTTCAGCAATGATATAATGAAGATACACAATTATATCTTCATTCATCAGTAGAATAATATTTAAAATACAGGAAATGTTTATGCAGTAATAAAAAAACAGAAACGAAATCGGAAAAAAAGTTTTATGAACTAAATTGGCAAGTATTTAGTATGACCTTCCCATACAGCAGGAACCTGGATGTCGTGAACCTAAATCGCATGAAACCCTAATTAACGTCATTGCTAACATCTGTTAACATCCTACATCTCATAACATCCAACTATGTTTTGTCATATTGACTGCTGTGAAAAAAAGGTCAGCAGGTTTGTGGAACACATGCTTGAGCAATACATACACATGCTGTGTGAGTTTCGTTCATTAAAACTTACTAATAAACCAACTTTCATTCAAATCATTCCACAGATGCCACAGATCACAGAATTTGACAGACATAAAATCTTTTTTTTTTTTGCATCAGCGAAGCCACTTTCAAAGGGGAATCAGCAAAGAAATGGGATCCTCCAGATGTGGTATTCAAGCTGTTTTGAATAATCAGGAGAGTTCAGGGACAAAGGAAGTACTGGGAGGCCAAGAAAACAAAATCTGATTAGAAATCTCTCAGAGTTTCTTCTTTGAGACACAGGAAGAAGTCCAGCAAGGCAAAAAAGCTTGAGCAGAAGGCTAAGATATGCTTAAGCTTACAAATATTGGAATGACGATTAGTGAAAAACTGTATTATCTAGTGATGAATCAAGCTTGATATGTATGGATCGACAATACAGAATGTCAGAAGAAGAGTTAGAGAGAGATGGAAGAATGAGTGCTGGAAGCCTTCAGTGAAACATGGTGTACACCAGGGGTCACCAGCCTTTCTGAAACTGAGAGCTACTTCTTGGGTACAATTAATGTGAAGTGCTACCAGTTTGATACACACGGTTTTCAGTTTGATCTGAAATAACACATTTGCTCAATTTACCTTTTATTATATGCTATTATTAATAATTAATTATATTTATCTATGTGAAGACACTGATCATGTTAATGATTTCTCATAATAATTATCAACAATGATTTAACAAAGTAGGAAACAGCTATTTTTAGAAAAAGCCCACGGGCTACTCATGTGGTCCTTGCGGGCTACCTGGTGCGACCACGTTGGTGACCCCTGGTGTAGGGCCTGTCCTGGTTTGGGGTTTGCATTCCTTCCATGGGATCATAATGCTAAAATGCCAAATGTTGATGAGATCATGAATGCTGAAAAGTAGAGACAGGTTTTAATTCATCATTCCATTCCTCCTGGAAAGCTGCATGAAAACGACCCCAAGCACACTGTTAATGTTAATTATATTTGGAGAGAAAACCAGCTGATAAAACACTTGACAGTCATGGACCAGCTTTTAAAGAGTCCAGACCTGAACATTACAGAGGCAGTATGGGATCACCTGGAGAGAGAAAGACATAAAAGACAACCTATTTTTGAAGGAGAACTCTGGGAAGTGCTGAAAACAAGCCTGGTATTATATTCCAGAAGATTCCTTTCTAAATACTTCATTGCTCACATGCTGATTTTTGCCTAAAATTAATTTCAGAAATCTTTTTGTTTGTTTGTTTGCTTTAACAAATTTCCTATATTATTATTATTATTAGTATATACTGCAAAAAATAATTAAATTATTAAGAGTCATGACAACTAAATAATAAATAAATATATTAATTAATTAATAAAACTGTTATTTAATTGAATGGAAATGAATGTTTTATAGTTGCTGCTAGTTTACAGGGTTATAATAAAATATTTCTATTAATGGACTATTTTGTATTAATAGACCTCACTTCAATTCATAATTATTTTAATAACTTGTTCTAACACTTTTTTAAATATATGAATGTGAATATAATTGTAATTATTAAGGTTATTATATAAAAAAATAAGTTATAAAGTTCCACTGAAAGTTGAACGTATTTATGATGTTTTAATTTCTAAGTGTGTGTGATATGTATATTATTATATCGTATATATTATTATATTTTTCTTTACTAATAAGTGCCTGTGTATAAATGGTGCTATTATTATAGTTTATTATAAATGACTTAGTAAGCGATTATTCTGGCCTCTCCTGAACTCATACACTTTACAACACTGCCCTCTTTTGGTTGCGACTGTGCACATCTGCAACAATACAGTACCTATGCTTTAACCACGTCTGGATCTGTGACACTGATGTAAATAGAAAGAACACGCAGTTATACGTGCAGGTCTGAAGCGTAAACTCGCCATCATCATCATGCTGAGCTAAGCACTTTCTGAGTTCTAGTTTTCTCTCTAACCTCTGTTTCTCTCCTTTTATTTTTCATTCCTCTGACGACCAAACCAACAGAAAAGTCAAAGCTGGTACAACGTAAGTCTCCCATCATTTCTTCTTGCCTTGAGTTACTGTTTTAAATACTATTTATATATACACACATACACAAACAAACTATATATATAAGATTGTTAAAGTCTGAGTTCCTTCAGAAACTTGCGGAGGACCGCAAGTTTGTTTAGTCTCTGCCTCACACTTTAAGTAAATTTTTACATGAACTGTACATTGATTTTTGCAGTGTTTAGAGTTTATACCAAAAATAAGATTTGTTTTGCACATGCATGAAAACGCTAAAGAATCTTAAGCGTTTTATGTCAGTTTAAAAAATTTCTCCTAAAAAGATAGATTAGATTAGATTAGATTAGATTCAACTTTATTGTCATTACACATGTACAAGTACAGGGTCAACGAAATGCAGTTTGGGTCTAACCAGAGTGCAATAACAGCAAGTGAATGGAAATAGAATGGAAATATAGGACTATAAATAGTAATTTACAGATATATATGGTACTATGAATATAATATACAGATGGATATATATGTACTATAAACAATAATATACAGATGAGTATATATGTACTATGAACATGATTTACAGATGAACTATATATATATATATATATATATATATATATATATATATATATATATATATATATATATATATATATATAGGACACCTGGATTTTTCAACTTTTCCAGTGGTTCTTCCCCAAGGCTTCTTCCAATTGTATAGGATGTATTTAGTTGTAGATTCTTTCTTCACTTGAGCTATGAGGCTCAAACCTGTTCCAGCATGACAGTGCCTCTGTACAAAAAGCCAGTTCCATGAAGATACGACGTACTGTACATTGATGTGGACTGGTCTGCTATACAGCTCTGACCCAAACCATACTGAACACTTTTGGGATGAATTCCCTAATCAGTAGTAATTAATTTGTGGCTGAATGAGTATAAATCTCCTCAACCACACTCCAAAATCTGGTGAAACATCTTCCCAGAAGAGTGGAGGTTATTACAACAGCAATTTGGAATAGGATGTTTATAAAAGTAAATACAAACCTTTTGCTCATTTAAAGAAAAAAACTACAGTATGTTTTTTTTATATACTACATTTCTGTCCTGTTAGAGGAAGAGTGATGGATTAAGTCACAAAGGACTTGTGCTTGGAGATTCTCAGGCAGGAATGTTTTCCTGCGAAAAGGCAAACTGCAGAGCATCAGTAGCGAGGAGGAGAGCTGAAAGGCTGTGGTGGTGTTTAGACTCTCATTTGTAATGAGTGTAGAGAAAGCAAAGACAAGACGAGCATTGTGGAAAGTTGCTGCACTTGGGGTCATGTTGGCTGTGAATAGGCCTTTACAGTTTACATGAGTGTGATTGTTTGATAAAGACTCTTGAGCTTGCATCACAAACTCTCTATTACACATAGATTTTTCTGTTTGTTCCTACCCTTCGCTTTCACTAGCCGTGCCACACTCTCTCTCTCTCTCTCTCTCTCTCTCTCTCTCTCTCTCTCTCTCTCAAAATCCCACACTCGTTTAAGTCTTATCATTAGTAAGGATAAACCTCAGCACAGCCAGCAATGAATGAGTCACTTCTAGAAAAACATGATTGCATTATGTTTTACAAACTATATGGACAAAGGTATTGGGACACCTGACTTTTCCAGCCATGTCCAACCAGTCTATGATGTCTTTGGGTGTGATAGCATTTAATTTTTTCCTCCACTTGAACTAGAAGACCTAAATCTGTTCCACTATGACAGTGCCCCTGTAGAAAGCCAGCTCCATAAAGATATGGTTTACACTTTAAAATGTAGTGGAACATTTTCCCAGAAGCTATAAAAAAAAAAATAGGGACTAAATGGGCAATAGATTGTTAAAAATACAAACAAACACATACATCTTTACACACTATAAACATTTGTCCATATACCGTGAATTAGGGATGTGCATCTCCATCTCGATGCATAGCCACGATACATCAAAGATACACATGAAGCAGCTACCGATGCGATGCAATACGATTCACCCCTATTATAATGCAGTGCGATCCAAGTTCAAAAAGATTCAACACAACGCAATTTGATGCAATGCGATGCAATAGAAAAAAATATGATGCTCTGCAATTCAATACGGTACAGATAATTTACTTTTATCACTTTGGCTCAGACAGACAGCAAATCATACATTCACTTAAGTGCCTTTTGACTTCTGACGCATGGCCCTTTCACAAAGAGGTTCGGTCTTCAGGAAGATGCAGCTCTAACTCTGCCATGTTAATCTGTATTCTATGTGACTTTCAGGACACACCTCAGTCTCTTCATATAAAATATTATATATAAATACATATATATTTTACTGTTGCAAATATGTTAAAAATGATTCATTGTGGTACAATTAGCAACTATCCAGTATCCAGTGCACACTTCTTTTAAATTGAAGCATTACATCATTACATTTTATACCAATGCATATAAGTGAATCTTACCATCTATACTATATATAAATATTATTATTATTATATACATCAATCAGCCAAAGAATTGCTGAAAGTGGGGGTGTAGCAAGTGAACACTCAGTCCACAAAGTTGATGTGTTCAAAGCAGGTAACTAGGTAAAATAGTGACCTAGTGTAGATGACTAGATCATAGTTTGGATCAGAGCATTTTAGAAAACGACAGACCTTGTGAGGTATATTCCAGTATACAGGGTTTAATACTGACCAAGTGGTCTAAGAATGGACAAGCTTACAAGTTGACTAGTAAACAGGGTCCTAAGTGCCAAATTCTTATCTAACCACTAAGTCACTCAGAACCACTTAGCAAATATCTGCTAACATTCAGATTAGATATAAAATAAAAAAAATAAAAAAAATTATTAATACAGTCGAACCCACTTATCTATCTCGACCTCGGTTAACTCAACAACCCTATTAAGTTGACGTTTTTGAAGTGGAACCGCCAAATTCTCGCTTTGTCTTAGCATTTTTTTATCGGTTATGTCGATTTTTTTATGTTGCTAAACCCTGATAACTCGAGCACAAGGGGGGCAAATTTGCCACTTAACGTCAGGTATGTCAGGAATTCCCCTGCCACCCCCCGCTTCGGCGGCAGCATTCCCCGAAGCACCCTGCTTCTTCTCCCGTGCGGGCGAGCTCATGGCAGTCCTGCTGATCACACACACCTGACTCTCATTCACTCACTCATCCCATCTCCTATTTAAGCCCCTCACCTCCACACAGCTTCGGTCCGTTATTGTTTGTGCATGATCGTATGTGTTGGTTCATGTCGGTCTGTGTAATCGCGTATACATATCCCGCTGCGTACCCTTCTTTTCGGACTCCGCATTCTCTCAACGGCACCTCGGATTACCCCGATCCTGCTGTTTTCCATGTTCACGCTGTCTGCACCACGTTTATCCGTTGCTGCCCAGCACTGCGCTTTCCATAGCGCGGATCCGTGGATTCTCTACACGAACTGTCTCTGTTTTCACAGAACTTCGTGGACTGCGCTCCCGGAGCGCATCGCTGGATATTACTGCTTCGCTACAAGTATTGGTGGATTATCACCTGAGTATTCTCAATAAACTTTGTTTGCGTTTACTCCGACTTCCGCCTCCTTATCCACATTACAGGTTATCTCGATCCGCATGATCAATCAAACAAATCGCAGCAACGCTGTTGTGTAAAAAAAAAAACTCCAAAAACACGTGCATGCACATTCTCATTTAATAACACACATCATGTACATAAAGAAATTTCAAGCACGTTAATATATTGCCGCCATATTGGTTTTCGTTTATCTCGATCATCGGTTATCTCGACGCTTTTTAACCTCCCCTAGGCCCTCGACATACCCGGGTTCCACTGAAATGCAACTAACGATTATTTTGTTAATCGATAATTCAGACAATAAAAATTATTTGGATATAAAATGTAAATATTATTAGAGGTTTTGCTTGTTGACAAGAATTTTAATTATTGATTATTATTGATTTTATTGATTACTTGTTGCAGCCCTAATATACACCATTGTAGGGATCATATTTTATATATATATATATATATATATATATATATATATATATATATATATATATATATATATATATAACATTTCACATAATTATGTAAGTTGTAAGTTGGTGTGGAATTTTCTTCCACATATATTTATTTATTTATTTATTTATTTATTTATTTATTTATTTTACTATACTTTATCTATTTTAGGGAACATTAGCAGCAGAGCTGTCAGTGCATATCCTATTCACGCATATCAACCGGAAACAGAGTATGAACAGGATGCGATTAGTCGTAGTGAGACTCAGTTCATTTATACGTTAAGTTTCTCCTAAAAAAATATTCAGTTCTGTATAGAGCCCTATAACAGAGGGTTTTACTCTCACAACAAATTCAAATTAGTACTTCTACTAAAACTAATAACGGTTTGGGGAACATTTTGAGTACATGCACCAGGCTGATTTACTCTGCAAAATATGACAGTTCAAAGTAACTCGTAAAACAGACATAGGTCGAAAAAGGAGACCGATTTTGTGGATTTGTGGATTCCGGTTTTTAATTCACATTTATCTTCACAAAGGTTGGGGGGAAAAAATTCTTTGCATGGGCGTGCAATGTTGTTTTGACACAAGGGTTTTCTCCACTTTGGTTTTTCTGTTCAAAGCTCCCCGAGGCATCTGCACACCTACACCATTTGTGTTTTACAGACAGGATTAAGGCACCCTGATCTGTTTGACCCCATAAAATCTGCACAATAGAGCCTTTAGAGCAGGTCAGCCATCCAGATGTGGATCAGAACTGTTAGCTCTGGGTCTCCAAGGCAGATTTTTTTTTTTTCTTAAGTGAATTTAAGCCTGTTAAAGCCCTTTATTAAACCAATTATTGTAGAAAAAAGAGGCCCTGTAAAAACAGAGTCTCTAGATGAACAACAGACTCCTGCTGTAATTTAGGCATACAATAAAACCACTGCACTATTTCTTAAAAGTAGACAAATTCTCAGTAGTGTAGGGAAAGATAAATGTGGGTTTTTGGAACAAGTTGAAACAGACATGAAAGAAGAAGAATGAAAGCATAAGAGTATAGTGAGCTTTTTGTATGGACCTCCCCCAGCGCCTTTCCTCTTGAAGAAAGGCTCACTTGAGTACATTTACCCTTGTGAGGAAAAAGCGAGAGAGGGGGGAAAAGACAGAGAGTGATACAACTCTGTGGCATGACCCCCTCCCTCAGACCCATTCTTCTTGGGAAAGGGTTCACTGGAGTTCATTCACCTTGCTGAGGAAGTGCTAGAGAGACTGCAATGTTTACACTAAGCAAGGGAATGGTCTAAGAAAGGGGCGGTTGAAATATCATGTTATAACCAGGAGGACTACAGATTATATGTGAGCCCACAATCCCACTTTTTTTTTTTTTTTTTTTGTTTATAACATGAATTTGCCTGGTTCCTACAGGCTGGAGAAGAAACGGAATTCCAGGAAAAACTGCTCGAACTCCCTTTAGGAGTGTCACCATAAATCTCAATGTCCCTTTAGGGTGGAAGGAGGTGTGACAGCGTCCTCCACAGAGAACACAGTCGGACACCTCAGCCCTCTCTTCTGAACTTTTCTGATTGGTTTAAGTCAAGCCTTGTAGACTTCCCCCTTTTCTTCAGTGCACAAACATTCTCCGAGTGTCTCCTCCCATCCTGCACTGTTGTTTTCTAGGAAACTCGAAAGAGCTCTGGGCAAAAAGCTGTTGTTTTGGCTGCTTTGCTTGTTTTCTCAGGAATACTGCTCAACCTTGCTCCTTTTTATGGAATCATTCTTTGTGTTCAGAGCATTTTTGAACTGGAATTTTAAACAATTCCGACCCTTGGTTGAAGCCATCACTGTGCAAAACTGTACAGGACTACAAAAGTTTATTCTTAGAGGATTGGACTGCAGCAAGTGTAGTTTAAACCGCTTTTCAAAGGACAATTTCGAAGCAATCAAGGATTCTTCTTATATTTGATTAAGCATGATGCCAAAAAACAAGGATAAAGCAGGGTACAACCCATTGGAGGATCTTATGCATACACCAACGAAATGGGCTTCTCTTCTCTTCTGCTTCTCAAGGGTTCATGCATGATGCTTCTTATCTTCTAATATTTTATGTATTCCTGGTTGCCTGTTGAAATCCCACCTATTGTTTTGTTGGAATGTTGTACAAGTTTAAAGAAGCCTCATCAATAAAAAAACAACAACAACAACAAGCTGTTGAAAGTTCGATGTGGATTTATCTACAGGATTTCATTCTTCCTGGGTTGTACTGTGGTTTCCTGAGCCAGTCTTAAGACCTGCTACTCCTGTACTTTATTTGTAGTCTGGGGAATGAGTAAAGGCATGTAACCAGAAGACTGAGAAAGTTAGTCCAGTTGGTCCAAGAGCTATATTGTTCTCCAGAGCTTGGGCTTGGTCTCTGGACACCAACTCCCAAAAAAATCTTGAGGAAGACAGATTTTTGACATCTTGAAATTCGCTGCTGTCAATCAGCTGGGTTAAGAACTGTGCCAGACAACTCTTTATTTGGACTAACAGAAATGGTCAGCATGGAAAGCGAGACAGACTTGCTGTGTGACTGGGAGAAGGTTCAGCGCCCTGAAACGCTGCAGTATTGTTGGACTCAGTGGGAATGGGAGTTTGAGAGACTTCCAGCAGTAAGTGATCAAAGAGGAAACGAAAAGGTGGAGTTGTGGTCTTCAGTTGCTTGTAAAACTGTTAATGCTCTGATTCTCTTGCGAATGCACACTCAAGTCGCACAACTGGCAAACATTTCTCTTTGGGTTACTGTAGTATTTCCATGCTTTATGTTTAGTAAACCGGGGCACATTTATGTCATTGTTAATATTTCAGCAGATTCTGTAAGCTTTGAAACTTCTAAGTGTAAGTAATCATTATCATTCATTTAGAACCAGCAAATTACAGCTGTTTTTGCTTCTTCCATACAAAACATTTCAGCCATATTTTAACTCTTGAGTTCTGGTTATAATGTCCACCAGGGGTTGTGGGTGTGTTAGGGAGTATTTCATTATTTATTTATTTTTCTTCAGAATGGATGGGCAAGGAGTTCTCCTTAAAGGAGAGGAGTTTACTACCAAAAAAACTAGTTTCTTTCACACGTCCAAGTCCAAGTACATAGCTTTTAAGCACACATACTAGCAGAAGATGACTTAAAATGAAATGAATAAAAAAATTTATTCACCAAATGTCCTAACAAAATGTAACCATGGGAGCTTTCTGAAGAGAGAATAAGTCTGCTATTAAAATATATCCGTACCACTATCGATACTTAGGACTTTGGCACGTTTGATGACAATATATATATGGCCACAAATCAGGCACAACATTATAACCACCTGCCTAGTATTGTGTTGGCCCCCCTTTTGCCGCCAAACCAGTCCTGACCTGTGAAGCATTAACAGCATTAACTTCTTCGGCAATTTGAGCTACAAAAGCTCATCCGTGGGATCGGACCACACGGGTCAGCCTTTGTTTACCAAGTACATCAGTGAGTCTTGGCCACCCATGACCCTGTCACCGATTCACCACTGTTCCTTCCTTGGACCACTTTTGATAGCTACTGCAGAATGGGAAACACCCACAAGAGCTGTAGTTTTGGAGATGCCCTGACCCAGTCATCTAGACATCACAATTTTGCCCAAGTTGAAATGGGGAAGTGGAAGCTCAGAGTTTAAGGTGCTGGGATGCTGATCGGTAGGTGGGGGGTTCAAGCCTCTCCAAGGTATCGCCAAGCTTCCACTTTTACCTTATCCCTCCGTTTTCGAGGGTCACTGTATCATAGCTGACTCTGCGCTCTGACCCCAGGTTCTGAACAAGCTGGGATATGCAAAGAAAAGAATTTCACTGTGCTGTAATGTATATGTGACAAATAAAGGCTATTCTACTAACCTACTTTGAGGATGAAATGTTTACTTGCTGCCTAATATATCCTACTCACTAACAGGTGCCACAATGAAAAGATAATCATATATTATATTGTTTTTTAGCACAGGACACAACACAATAGATCATAGTTATCTATCAATTTGTTTTATTCCTGCAAACTTGCCTCCTGTCTCAGTGTCTCTCTTCCATCTCTCAGGTGTTAAGCCCCACATATAAGCAACGCAATGAGGACTTCAGGAAACTCTTTAAGCAGCTACCTGACACTGAACGCCTCATTGTTGGTGAGTGCATTGTTGGTGAAGCGCAGATCATGTAGGGTCGCTGTCTCACTGATCCAGGGTCCCATATTTTATTCTTAGCTCAGGTTAATATTTGTGTTGCCCTCCTCATCTAGTTTAAAACTCCTCATCTTGTTCGTTAGTATTATCTATTTCAAATGCTTGTTTTGTTAACATCCAATACATTTATTTACAACCTAATAACAAATTATAAGACTGCATTATTAAGTCACCACACTTTTTCCAAATATTATCCAGTATGTTTATTACTTAAGGAACTTTGTTCTTTACAGAAAGTTACTAAGTTATTCTGTAGTTTGATTTTAGGTTTAAATGTTGAATATTTTTTAGTGTTAATTATTGACAATATACATTCAATCATGTTTTATGTTGCAATAAGTGTAAGTATTCTGAGCAAGTAATGTTTTCTCATTGTAACTACTGTGTACCCACAGTCTTTATTTGAATAAATAATTGCTGACAATTATTTCACACAAATTAAGAAAAGTGTTTAAAAAAAAAATTATTAACAAGATAGTTTTAAGTGAATTACACTAAATTGACTGCTTGAAACAAGTGTTTGTATGATTATTTAAAGACATTTTGTTCTTTGTTTAGATATGTTGAAATAAGTGTAAATATCTTACTGCTCTGGTAGATAATTATATATTTAGACTTTTTTTTTTTTGCAGTGTTAAAAAAATTAAAACTTTCACAGTTCTTTAAATGCAACAGGATATAAAGATCATGTGTAAATTGATAGATTGGTAAATTGAAATAGTAGAGTTTGGCAGTTTGGTAGAATATAAAGATTCTGATTGGTCGAGCAAAATAACACCAGCTGCATTATATTTTTAAGATTATATTTTAACCTGACTGACTTTCTCTAGATCAAAGCTCTGTCCTCTCACCTTTTGTCCTTTCAGACTACTCATGTGCCCTGCAGAGAGACATTCTCCTTCAGGGTCGCCTCTACCTCTCCGAAAACTGGATTTGTTTCTACAGCAACATTTTCCGCTGGGAAACACTGGTGCTCAGTTTGATATTCTAACAACTTCTAATTTTTCATCTCTTCCTTCTCCTCTATTTTCTCTCGCACACTGCTCTGTATTTGTGCAAGGTGCTGTCATGATGATACTTTATGCATTAACTATGTGTTGATGTAGCTGATGGTGCGTCTGAAGGACATCTGTTCCATGACTAAAGAGAAGACAGCACGTCTCATCCCCAATGCCATCCAGCTTTGTACTGACAATGAGAAGGTGACTTCCAGATCTCACTAATCTGAACACCATTCTCTTTTTTCCCCCCTCCACACTATTATTTTGTAACACATCATTATCTTTCTCAGCACTTTTTTACCTCGTTTGGTGCACGGGACCGGACCTACATGATGATGTTCCGTCTCTGGCAGAATGCTCTCCTGGATAAGGTCAGCCACATCCAGCATCAGGTTTATAGATAAATGACTAAAGAAATTTCTGTCTTGTTGGTTTGCATCACTGTTTTTCCTCTTTTTGCTGATCAGCCGTTGTGTCCCAAGGAGCTGTGGCACTTTGTCCATCAGTGCTACGGGAACGAGCTGGGCTTGACGAGTGATGATGAGGATTACGTGCCCCCAGATGATGACTTTAACACCATGGGGTGAGTTTTGCCTCCTCCCACATCTATTTAAATGTGATTGATGGTTTATTCACAGCAACTTAGACCAGGTATTCACTACAGCTTTGTAAATGATAACTTTTATTATGGATCATCCAGCTCCATAACAACTCCAGCAGTTGAATCTTGTGTTATTTGTTTATTTTGCATTATATCTGTCTATCCTTCTTCCATTAATCTATTAATCATTCATTCTTCCCTAAGAGCTTCAGCTGTCCACCTGGTTGACAATGTAGTAGAGCTGCAGTTTAAGCACTCAAGTTTAATATCTCTATTCAACTTTCCAATCCCTAAATTCATCCATCCATCCATCCATCCATCCATCCATCCATCCATCCATCCATCCATCCATCCATCCATCCAAGTCATCCAAAATTAATTCACCCAATGCCAGTCTGTTTTATTTTTTAAATCGACTTTATGTTGCATTTTGTTTGTCCAGTTGCATTTTGTTTGAGTGAAATTTAAGTTGAATTGTAATTTCTGCATGTATCCACACTATAGTGCCAAAAATTTGTAGACACCTGGTCATAATATGTGCTTTTTTTGAGCATCGCATTCCACATTTAGTCCTAATTTAGTCCTCTTATAATTCCTGCCACTCTTTTAGGAAGATGTTTCATGAGATTTGGGAGGGTTCTTGTGGAGATTTGTGATCATTCAGATACAAGGGTGTTAGTAAAGTCAAGGTACTAAGGTAAGGTGAGGAGGCTTGGGGTGATGTCAGCCTTAGAATTTATCCAAAAGCTGTTTAATAGGGTTGAGATAAGAGATATAAAGCAGGAGATCAAATCTTCATGGAGTTTGCATTGTGCACAGGGGCATTGCTATGCTGGAAAAGGTTTGAATCCAAGTGAAGGGAAATTGTCACACTACTGCATCCAAAGACACCTTATAGAATTCTGGGAAAGAAGCACATATTGCTGGGAAAGTCAGGTGTCCCAATACTTTTCCATATAGTCTTTCTGTCTGTCTGTCTGTCTGTCTGTCTGTCTATCCATCCATCCATCCATCCATCCATCCATCCATCCATCCATCCACCCATCCATCTATAACTAGCTAACCCTAGTTCCCTGAGGGAATGAGACGCTGCGTTGCAATGCTTTGGGAACACCTCTGAATCCCGTGTGTAATCCGTCCAATGGAAAGCGCGGCATCACCGGTGACGTCATGACCAGGAAGCTATAAAAAGCGCATGGAGTGACGCCAGCTTCTGTAAATGAGAAAAAAACGCTGCAGGGAGCCCGGCAGTGTGGCAAGGGGACACAGAGTCTCATTCCCTCAATTAACGTACTAGGTCCTTAGGGGTGCCAGGGTGGGGTGGGCACTGTATGATGCAGTGCAACACGCTCTCTGGCCAATTCCTCAGAACGTCCTATATCAGTACTTCTTGGCCAAAGCCCACTTATTTTAATGAAGTCCTCAGATCTGTCTTCACCTACCGATGGCAGGAGGTGCTGGGTTGTGTTTAGGGCTGCGCTCGCCGATGAGAGCGATGTGGAAGGAACCGCTGAAATGCTGCCGACTGTGCATTTCGAAGAAGACTAGAGTGGCCATAGACCGCCACAGCGGCCTCTTTGTGGCCTTAAGAGACAAATCTGCCCACTTCTAGCTTTCACCCTACCCACCAGCGCTGATGTCTTGTTGTAAAGGGGTTTGGTGGTCAGTGTCAGGGTTTTGAGGGACGATGCAACACCCAGCGAGAGATAGCTAGCCAGCATCTTTACAACCCGGGGCATCGACCTGTAACCACACTCTTTCAGTCCCACTACATTGGAGTACAATGAGAAACTGAAGAGGCAGGCTGAAAAACCTCCTAGCCCAGGACCTGGACACATTGAAGACACCCTAGCTCAAAGAGTGTGGCCCCCCCTCCTTCTTGGAAGACAAGGTGAAGAAACAGCCAAAAGGTGTGCTTTCAACTTGCGAGCGAGTGCTGGACGAGGCAGGTAAGGCGTGCTTTCAACTTGTGAACGAGTGCTGAAAGAGGCAGGTAAGGAAGGAGAAAGGGACAAGCCCATCTCGGATTTCTCTGCCAGGTCTATCTGCAAGCCTCAAGAACCAGCGCACGATCCACCTCAGCGAAAGCGGGGCCAGAAACACAATGAGTAAGAGCACCCCGCCTCGAGGAGTGCTCACCGCAAGCAGAGCATTTGCAGAGAAATGCGCCAAATGTGTGCAGAATATGCACAAAATGTGCAGAGAATATGCGCTACATGAGCGCCAAAAAAGTGCAAAATTTGTTCCAAAAAACACCTATCTTTTCATTGGACAAATTACACACGGGATTCAGAGCGTGGACAATGCAAAAGCATTCCCAAAGCGTTGCGACGCAGCTCGAGTTCTTGAAAGGGAACCAACACGATTTCAAACATAGTGTTTTTAAAGAACCTCATTTACCCAGGATCATATTTATATTTGAGAAAAATAAGGCCCTACAACTCTCATCACCACTGTTAAGCCACTGCTATACATCTGAGAGTGTCACTCTGTCTCCTCGAGCTGATAATCTTGACCTCCAGCTGTTGCCCCCCTCCCTGGTGCAGGTACTGCGAAGAGATCCCACCTGAGGAGAATGAAGCCCAGGACACGTGCACGAAAGCGGCTGAAGTAAAAATGGACACGAGTCCACAGCTGCCAAAGAAATCCTTCACCAGCAATAACTTCCCTTTAACTGGCAGCAGCGAGACACCTGTCCATGTAAGAACAGCACATCTGATCAAGAATATTGTGTACAATCTAAAAAAAGACGTAGTTTCACTTCCAGGATCTTTCGAAGCAACATGAAAAAGAGATGACAGGCGTTCTTGGCAGCAAACTAGTCAGTAAATAATAAATAATAACACCTACAGCTTGATCTCTCTATCTAGTATGACGTTCCACCAGAGGAAGAGTTTTCTGGCTGTTTTCCTGAGGAGCTTCTCAGTCTGCCTTTGCCTGATAACAAATTGACCAAGTCCAGCGATCCTGCACCCTCACCATCGCTCGACTTCAATGACAATGAGGATCTTCCAACTGAGCTTAGTGACTCATCAGAAACTCATGATGATGGTAAGTAGTACCATTACCAATGAATAATGAATGAATGAAAGCTAGCAAATGATTACTAGCAAACTAACTTTATTTGTAAATGTCCCATTACTAGCAAGTTTACTCGCATTATCTCTTCCCTCAGGAGAAGTCGAGGCCTTTTATGATGATCTAAATGGGAAGCAGTACATCAACAAGGTGTACAAGTTCAGTGTCGACAAGCTCTACGATCTCCTCTTCACCGAGTCGCAGTTCATGAGGGACTTCTTAGAGCTACGCCGATTCTCAGGTTTGATCGCCAAGTCTTCAGCAATGGCGTTATAAAACTGATTTTCAGATTGAGATCTTTTTTCTATTTCTCATTTATAGGGGTGTAACAGTACACTTAAATCATGGTTTGGTTCAATTTCAGTACAGTTAGGGAGAAGAAATGCAAAACATGAAATTGCTTGTAGATTTATTTTTATTATTTTATTATTATTAACACTTGTGAACATCGATAGTTTACTTTTTTAAAACAATTTTGAATGAAAGTCCCTCTAATAAACTTGTTTCTTATCCTGTCCATCGTCGTCATTCTCAACGAAAATCTTAACATCTTCAGCTCTGCTACCTCCAGATCCACCTCCTGTATTTTACTCAATGCCACTGTCTCTAAACCATACAACATATCAGGGCTCACCACAGTCCTTTCACTCTTGTAGATACCCTTCTATCACAAATTACTCCTGTCAATCTTCTCCACCCACTCCACCCTGCCTGCACTCTTTTATTTACTTCTCTAACACACTCTCCATTACTTTGCAGTGTTGACCCCATGTACCTGAACTCCTCCACCTTCACCACCTCTTCTCCCTGCAACTGCACCACTCCACTGCCCTCCCTCTCATTTACACACATGTACTCTGTCTTACTCCTACTGACTTCCATTCCCCTTCTCTCCAGCAAGTACCTCCACCTCTTCAGGCTCTTCTCCACCTGCTCTCTACTCTCACCACAAATTACAATATCATCCGCAAACATCATAGTCCATGGAGACTCCTGTCTGTCCTCGTCCTTCAAACCTTTCATCACCACTGCGAACAAGAAAGGTCTTAGAGCCGATCCTTGATGCAGTCCAACCTCCACCTTGAACCCTTGAACACTTCACTGCTGTCACACTGTCCTCATACTCGTACTGCACCACCCTCACATACTTCTCTGCCACACCTGACTTCCTCATACAATACCACAATTCCTCTCTCAGCACTCTGTTGTACGCTTTAAAATAATATTTTATAATATATTATATAAAGAAAATAGAATAAATTAAGTTAATGCAGTACACTTTTCATTACATTGATTAAGTCAGGTAATCAATTAAATTGCCACAAATTAAATGTATTAAATAAAACTAAATAAATGGAAAAAGTTAAATTAAATTGTTAGTCCCCATTTGAGTAATACAGATGTGTATATAAATGTACATGTGTGTGTGTGTGTGTGTGTGTGTGTTTCACATTTAATATATATATTTTTTTAAATATGCTTTAGTTAACTGTTGTACTTTTTTCAGCAAACTTTAACAAATGTCTTCATTCCTTCCATTCTTCATTCATTCACTCCCTCGATATGTGGAACTGTCAGGATTTACTCCTTTTAAGAAAAATTCTTGAAGCAAACCCTAAAGAATCCATATCTCTAGACTGTTGGTGATGACAGGAAGTGGCATCGATTTCGCTCATGAACAAAATCGAAGTTTTATAACACACTACAAATCGTCCATGAGTCCGCCACTTAATACGTTTCTGAGGAAACTTAGATTGTAACTATGTTCCGCATGTAAAAAATGGTTGCAAGCCCTTTACCGGAAATCTTCGGTAGGAATAGGTGTACTATTCATTTATGATTAATTTCTTACTTCTTCTTCAGATGTGGCGTATCATCCTTGGAAGAAGGAAGAGATGGGAGACCAAAGCAGAGAGATTATGTATACCATCACCATCTCCAACCCCCTGGCTCCGAAAACCGCTACAGTCACTGAGTCTCAGGTAACCTCAGGGACAAAATCTAATCACTTTAAATCTATCACACTCAAAATCTGACTTAAATGGTCCATTTTGAAATTAATACATTTTAACACTTTCTGATATAATTCAGTTTTTAACATGAGGAGCTTTGAATGAATCTACAGATTTAGGGAAACATCTGTATTTTATTTATTTATTTTTTTTTAAGCTGCCCATTCTCCATGGTGGTCTTTTGTCCATGAGTCCAAGTGTGTCCTTAAGATTTCAGTCGTTGGATTTTGAGGTTTAACAACCTCTTAATCAGTTGGTGTTGATGTTGAATCTATAATAATCTTAGATGTTGAGCTAATTTATGATTGGTTCCACAACTCCAACTGAATGTATACGACTGTAGAAAGGACATAACTCATAATCACACACTCTCTTACACGCTCATGATATTCTACACTCTCTGGTGCTTGTAATATTTTAATGATTTATGATCACACACTTGATGTCACCCAAATGAGGATGGTTCCCTTTTGAGTCTGGTTCCTCTCAAGGTTTCTTCATACAATGTAAGGTAGTTTTTTATTGCCACTCTTGCCCCAGGTTTTAACTTATAAAAAAAACATTTGTTCTATAATTCTGTAAAGCTGCTTTGAGACAATGTCCATTGTGAAAATTGCTATAGAAATAAACTTGAAGTGAACTGAAAAATGTATGATAAACATATTAGACATATTAGAACTGCATTCTAACACCTTGATTTTTTTGCCTGAATGCATGTTTTTCCCGCTCCAGACGTTGTACAAAGCCAGCCAAGAAAGCGAGTGTTACATCATCGATGCCGAAGTGATCACTCACGACGTCCCTTATCACGACTACTTCTACACGCTCAACCGCTACATGCTAACCCGAGTGGCTAAGAACAAGTGCAGACTGAGGTACGCCATGAATACAGAGAATAGAAAAAAAGCAAAATAGCACCAAGGATGTGAACTATATATGCATGTCATTTCTGCCTGCTGTAATGCTCAGCCATGATGGCATTCCCCATTGCAGTGGTCTCTCTTGTCATGCCGGATTGCCCTCCAGTGGTCCTGAAGGGGCATAACAACACAATCTAACCCTTTTAATTCTAAATCAACGTCATGCTATGTGTTTCTGCAGGGTTTCCACCGAGCTGCGCTACAGGAAACAGCCTTGGGGTCTCGTCAAAGGCTTTATAGAGAGAAACTTCTGGAGTGGCCTTGATGATTATTTTAGACATTTAGGTGAGAAGTTCAAAAGTCCGAGTTGTGAAAAATCTTTTCTATAAGTCTTTTCTATAACAGCATGTTGTGAAGAGGTATTTTTTTTTCTTCTTCTGGTACAATACTATACTCTAACAGTTTGGTATGGACTACTAAATACCCTGATCAGGCATAACATTATGACATTATAACATTATAAACAGTGAAGTGAATAACACTGATTATCTCTTCATCATGGCACCTGTTAGTGAGCAGGATATATTAGACAGCATGTAAACATTTTGTCCTCAAAGTTGATGTGTTAGAAGCAGGAAAAATGGGCAAGTGTAAGGATTTGAGTGAGTTTGATGAGGGCCAAATTGTGATGACTAGATGACTTGTGGGATGTTCCTGGTCTGCAGTGGTCAGTATCTATTAGAAGTGCTCCAAGGAAGGAACAGTGGTGAAGCAGCGACAGGGTCGTGGGCGGCCGAGGCTCATTGCAGCTCGATTTACTGAAGAACTTAAAGCTGTTAATGCTCAAAGAGTCAGAACTGTTTTGGCAGCAAAAGAAAAAACAACACAATATTAGGCAAGTGGTCATATTGTTACGTCTGATCAGTGTAGGTGTGCATTTATTAGCTGCATCACTAAAAATACCAGAGGAAAAGTAGGTCCAATATGTGTGTGTGTGTGTGTGTGTGTGTGTGCAGAGATGGAGCTGAGTAAAGTGGAGGTGGTGCTAAACGAACCCCACAGACCCTCTCCCAAAGCCAAAGCGACGCGTTCGTCTAACGTGAGGCGGCACCGGAAACGGGCGACGGCTCACCTTCGGCCGCAGCACTTGAACGAAGAGCTGAGCGCCATCACTACGGCCGAGGACGACGAGGTCATCCAGCGCATCAAACACGTGCCAGGTTTGAAACTTTCACGTAAATCATCCTGGATACGCATCCGTTCTGTTTCGGCATGTGACGGTAGATGAACATCGAACCCAAGCAGCCAAAAACTGGGACAGCGAAATATAAATGAACAGAAAAATCATATTTTAAATCTAATTGGCTTACACACCTTTTGACCAGATCACAATACATCAGTTCTGTGTTAACCCACCAGATTTTAGAGCAGGAAATCTGTATCTGGATTGTTGCTTAGCAACCAAAGCAACTGGACACTGGATTTTATCCTATTGGTTTTTTGTACGATTATTTAAAAAAACTGGCCAAGGCAAAGCATTTTTATCTTTGGGATGATTTTTGTTTGTTGTTTTAGATAGATTTTTATATTAATTCTGCTATTCTTTTTAGAAATAGTAAGATCGAGGCAAATTAAGCCAGCCACCCCCCCAATCCCCCACCCTGCGTTCCACATAAGCACTAACCATTATCATTATCATTATCATTATAATTAAGCAGTCTATTTGATCACTTTCGTGCGTTCTTTTCCATAATCCTTGCGGGCCCAGGATCAACGCAGACACGGCACCTCCCCGACCCGGGCGCTGGAGGACTGGCGCTGTACAGCGTCTCCAAGCTCCTGCTCATCATCAGCTTTGTGTGAGTTTATTACAAAACGTATTAAAGCTTTCGTGCCTTAAGGTCATTTCGACATTTTTGAGGAGTAAATATTATTTACACAGTAGTTTACAGTATATTAGAGGATCAACAGTTCAGATATAAGTACCTTATAAAAACACATCTGACAGTTTTGCTCTACCACATTAACTTTGAGGGCAAAATGTTCCCTCGCTGCTTAATATATTCTACTCACTAACAGCTGCCATGATGAAAAGATAATCAGTGTTATTCACTTCACCTCTCATAATGTTATAATGTCATAATGTCAGTGTATAAACCATTTGTGAATATAACAATAATCAGAGATGTAAAGAGAACCTGAAAATCATACTCGAGTTAAAGTAAAACCTTGCTGCAAAAACATACTCCATTACAAGTCAAAAGTCAAAAACAAAAAGTCTTAGAGCATCTGATTTAAACAGTACTTGAGAATTTGACTCGTAAGATGCACTGGTCCTCAATACCAAGACACGTTAGTTTAAAAAAATTAAAAACCAGTCGATTTGTTCGGTTTTATTACCTAAAAAATAAGACTCAACACTGCATTAACCAACACAACAGCCTCTTTAACATGCCGGAATAAAACAAAGTCTAAACACGTCAATCAAAAAAAAATACAAAGTAGTAAAGCAAACTTTTAAAAAAAGGGATCTTCAGTTAACAAATATAAATACAGCATCATGTCACAAAGAAGAAGAACCATTAGTATTCAATGGACAAATAAAACGGCGAACGCCGATGTTACCTCTTCTGTAGAATAAATAAGACGCGGCAGATAAAGCAGCCACGCAAGACGTAATTGGTAACAGTCATTGTCAATTAAAATATAGTGAAAAAAAAGTGCATGTATTGAATTATAAATGTAGTTGAGTAGAGAGTAAAAGTTGCTTATATCTTATACTGATACTCAGTAAAATAAAAAAAAGTAGTTAAAAAATTACTTAAGTGCATTTATTCAAATACTCATAATAATAGAAGTAGTAATAATGATAATAATGATAATAATAATAATAATAATAATAATAATAATAATAATAATAATAATAAAAAATAATATAAAATACAGTGATAGAAAACCCAATGCCAAACACACACACACACACACACACACACACAAAAAAGCAGGTAATATTAAAAACAAATTTCAAAACAAAAAGAAACTATAGAATAAAATAAGGAATTAAATAATATAAAAAATAAATTATGTAAATTAATACAATCAAATAAAATATGAAACCATACAAAAAGGTACTGTTTCAAAACCTACAAAATAACGATTCATAAAATCCTTTTTTTTTTTTTTGTATGTCTTTCATTCGATCAAATCTTTAATTCTTTTATATCTGGCGTTCACGGTGTTTTTTTTTTAAATAGGATGTTGTTCATACTGTAATGTTCTGCAAACTGTGATATTGCCTTGTACATCGATTACACCACAAAGTTTCAGCACGTCTCATTTCATGTCGTTTTCATATCACGATGCGACGTTCCATGTCTACTCTGAACTGTACCTGCGGTTTCATTTAGTAAGCATCCATCTGTTCCTGTTCCTTGTGCTGTTCTGTTGTTCTTGTTTTTTCTTTTGTTTCTTTTTTTCATATCTCTTTCTCTCTCTTGTTCTCATTGCTTCGTCTAGGATCTGTGTCAGGTATAACGTTTTTTTTTTTTATTTGGCTAGAGAAACTCTAGCATGCTGACACTAGGGGTCAGTGTATGATTGTTGAGTAAGGCAGTGTTCACTCGGACCTTAATGCAGGAAAAAATAAAACTTGACACAGGCTGCATGTGTTTTTGTCCTCAGCCTGGTGCTACTGGTGTTTCTCAACATGATGCTGTTCTATAAGCTGTGGACACTGGAACACACCACGCAGAGCTTGGTGTCGCTGCAGGGCCTCCGAGCTCCTGACAGGTATGCATCGTTCTATTACACACACACACACACACACACACACACACACACACATACACACACACACAAAAATTACGGAAGCAATACTTCCACTGAGGCTTTCTATAATATATAATACAATTAAAATGCAATTCAAATTTTGCATTTGTTGTATTATAAAAACAAAAAAACAACCAAATGATTATATAGCTATGTTTAAAAAACAAATCTTTGCTCAAAATGTCAAATATGTCTTATTTATCACTGTTTATCTTAGAGACATCAAAGAACCCAGACATCAAAGAACCTCACCAAGGTTCCTATCTATGTTCTACTAGATTGTCTGCTATCTCTAAATATGTTGTTCTAGTTTGTAGGTTAGAAATCATTATAAAAAAAAAAAAACCTCAAAGTCTATAAAAATAAAAAACTATTCTTAATCCTGATTGGTCAGGAGGTTGTCGATTCGTTTCTCATAACATCAGCTGCAAAGTACTCTTTATATATATATATATATATATATATATATATATATATATATATATATATATATATATATATTTGGATTACTTTAAGCACTTATTGGTTTACAAGCATTTATACATACATGCATATATATATATATATATATATATATATATATATATATATATATATATATATATATATATATATACTGTATATATAAATTCATGTATGTATAAATGCTTATAAATCAATAAGTGCTTAAAGTAATCCATTGCTGAGTAATGAACAGAAGATTGTGTGTGTGGTGTGTGTGTTTGTTTTGCAGTAAACTTCCCCAAACGCAGATGGAGTGGGCTCAGCTTTTGGAGTCGCAGCAGCGTTACCATGACGACGAGCTGGAGAAGTGGCGGGAGATAATCAAGTCGTCTGTGGTTTTGTTAGACGAGGTAAATCCGCTGAGATTAAATCAGATGCCGGCAGATGGCACCGTAAAGAGGGCAGATAAATAAACAGACGCCGTTATGCAACATTGTTTTTCGCCTCTGTTTAATTAAAACATCTCCCGTGTTTGCCGAAGTACTTCAAACAGTGTAGCAGTGACCTGCGACAAGGTACAAGAATTGAAAACCCTGAACTAAATTAACGTGTGTGTTGTGTGCGCTTAAACCTAAGGGACATGGTGGGTCTTTTACATGGGTGAATTTTTGTTTTAAAACATCTGTTTTGAGAATACAGAAATAATTCATGTGCTGATGAATACATAAGAAGGGCATGTGTTAAAATAGCAAAAAGACAGAACAAATCCAGAAGCTGTAATAATCAATGGGGTTAATAAAAAAAATAAATCAGTCTAATACGTGACATTATATAACAAATATTTTAATATATTGCAAGAAATAGCAAGACAAATATATAGCAAGAAACACAACCTTAATCTTTATTGTTTGAATGTTAGAATCCCTCAATTATCGCAGGGGTTAGGTTCCAGACCGAGGCGAAAATCCGCTAAGAGGCAACCTTATATGTATACAGTACAGTATACAGAATACCTGTTAGCCCTTCCGAAACTGTTATTAACCTTTCCTCTGATCTTTAATACTTTCTATATTCTTAAACCTACGTAATTTTAACATTAAAACATTCTATATGGGTACTCACCAGTGAAGATACAACTTGAATGATGAAGATGATGATGAATTAATTGTGCATTACTAATGATGATGAAGGTGATGACGATGAAATAAATGTGCTGCACACCCAAGAAGAGCATTACAGATCTTTTTAAAGCTTATTTTCTCGTGCTAGAAAATGCTTATTTTACCACATAAAGAATTAAAATAACTCTAAACAATATCAGCTATGCAAAATCCCGCGATACAGCGGAAAATCCGCAAAACAAAATTAGATATGTTTCGTTTAAAAACCTGCGTTACAGTGAGACCGTGAAATCTAAACTGCGATGTGGTGAGGGATTACTGTATATTAATATCTATGATCATGTTATCGTTTTTTTCTGAATAGTATCATAAAGGGAACATATAGAATATATAGCAAAATATACCTAAAATATGTTACCTCTCTTTCATTGTGCTCTTATAGAAAAGTAATGAACAATGAAGTTGCTGCCCCAAGCAAGACATCCTGAAGCATTTTATTTCTCATTTAATGATGTGGAACTGAAGACTTCTTCCATCAATGTTAAATCGCCTCATTAATAATGTACAGGATTTTTTTCACTGTTTAAATATGACATATTCACTGTGCACATCTATGCAAATAAGCTGTTCCTATAGAAAAAAACATTGTTTTGGCATCAGCACATACACGTATATTAATACCTGTGATTTGTTTATTTACTTCAAACAGAGCTGGGGTTATAGAAATTAAAACAAAATGTTTCTGACCAATCAGAATCCAAAACACCGCATCACTGTAGTATGTGAATGTACACTATGTAGACAAAGGTGGTTAAGGTCATGGGGTTTGCAAATGGTCCAGATCCAGCACGTTCTCTCAGGGTTCGGGGGCCAGCTCTTTGGCGGTTTCTTTCCCCTGCAAAATGGAGGGGTCCATTACTGGACGAACCTGTGGACTTTCCTCTGCAGCCTGTCCAGTTTGTGGAACTTTTGGAGGTAGTGACTCGAGTTGTTGCTGAGCTTAACATCGTTTAGCAGAAATTGCATCCTCAAAACAAATTAGATGAGCGCTTTCCATGGCAAACCATGGCAATTTTGCAGGCATACCAGGCTGACCTGCTTAAGGAGCTGGACAAAGAAGTAGAAATTCTGTCCTGTGCACTGTAAAAAAGGCTACAGGATTTAGTTTGGGTCTCTTCCACCTCGGTTCGAATAGTGATGTTTCCCACTCTGTTGGGTCTTAAGCAGGCTCTGATCTTGGAACAAGAAGTAAACCTTCTCTTGAGGAAGGAGCCCATCAAGGTGGTCCTTCCCACATAGCCCCTTGCTGACTGGGCTAGCCATGGTTTGTGGACCTGGTAGCCCTTCTCGAACAACCTCCCACTGAGATTCCTCTCACGCGAGATCCCCTCTCTCAGGCAGGGGGCACTTTTAGCTGCTGGTCTCTCAGCGAGCTTGCAGAGAACATTCTCCAGTCCAGAGCACGAGGAGGTTGTATATCGCAAAAAGGCATCTGTTCAATATATGGTGTCAGAATTTTCACTTAGATCCAGTTAACTGCCTGGTTGGTCCAGTGCTGGAATTCTTTCAAGAACAGTTCGTCAAAGGGTTGTCTCCCTCCACCCTACAGGTTTACATGTCTGCTATTGTTGCATATCAAGGGGGAAAACCCGTTAGTGACATGTTTTCTCCATGTAGCCTCTGGTACAAGCTACAATAGAGTGCCTTTGTGGGATCCATGGTTTTGGATGCCTTGTCTAAGTCTTTCTTTAGAGCCATTGCACAAGGTTTCTCGCAGTCAAGGCTGCTTTACTTCTAGCCATCTCTCTCTGAAGAGAGTTGGGGACCTTTCCGTGGCCCCCTCTCTTCTGGAGTTCACTCCACTCATGACCAGTGCCTTTCTCTACCCCAGGCCAGGGTATGTTCCCAAGGTGCCCTCTGTTGCCCCACGGCCAGTCAGGCTCCAGGCATTCTATCCTCCTTCCTTTCAGGACCCAGACCAGAAGAAGCTTCATTGCATGTGTCCAGAATGACCAGCTGTTTGCCTGCTACGGCCCGTATAAGAGGGGTCTTCCTACAGACAAGCAGATTCTCTGCAGGTGGACTGTGGATGCTATCTCCCCTTCTTATGAGTCCTTTGGTCTTTCGGGGTCGGGGCTCACTTGACCGGATTTGTGGCAGCCTCTAAGGCCTTTCATCTGGGATTTCTCTCCAGGACATGTGCGATGCTTTGGGCTGGTCCACCCCTCTGACCTTTGTCAGGTCTAACAGTCCTGACCTTAGCGCCACTCCTGGACCCTCAGTCCTTCGACCTAGCTTCGCCCATCCACACTAGGCAGGGATTTTTCAGTCTGACAGTGTTGTTCTCACATTCCCAAAGTGTTGTTGATGCAGCTCCAGTTCCTAAAGGAGAACTTCTCTCTGTATGTAACCCTGGTTCCCATAGGGAATAAAACAATGCATCTCAGGGCCACACCTGTACCACTGCGAACGTTTCCGCATGTGCTTTTATAGCTTCCTGGTCGCTACATCATCTTGCCGGTGACACCATGTCCTTCCATTGGACAGATTACATATGTGGTTAAGAGCGTGGTCATGTAGAGGCATTCCCAAAGTGTTGTTTGATGCAGCGTCTCGTTTCCTCTGGGAACCAGGTTACATATGTAACCTAGAGACGATTGTGCACAGGGGCATTGTCATGCTGAAACAGATTTGGATCAAAAGGATAATGCCTATACAGTTGTGGGTTAAGAACTAACTACATATGGCTGGAAAAGTGCAGACTTCCAATACTTTTGTCCGTATAGTGCATATTGATGTATAATATACAGCCTGAGCTCACTGTACTGTATAACTCTAGCGTATTAATTTATTTCATGACAGATGCGAGGATCTTTACTGAACCTGCAGAAGGGAATCGACATGAGGGAGGACGGCTCGTCGGAGGGGGACAAACGCAGTCAATACCACTGACGGCATGAGACCTCGGGTACACACATCTGGTGCAATAATAAGGGTGTGGAGGAACCTATGAAGCTGCCTCACTCCTGTCCAGTGCAGCTCACCGAGCATCCATCTGCAAAAAAATGTACCATTTGACTATCCCTGGTCCACCTGATCTTCAGGGACAACTCTGACTCCTGAGTCATTTGTTCCTTCATTCAAGAACTCATTCAAGTGTTAAATGCACATGCAGCTACATCTCAGCTGCACCACCATAACCATCATGACCTTTACCACCTCTTTGGTTTATTTTTTTTTATTTTTTTTAATATGTAGGACTCTGGGACCAGGTTAACATTTGACCTATTTATTATCTTTATTTTTACTTGTGGATGCGCACAGAGCAGAGAATGTGGAACGGATCTATTACGAATACACACGTCTTTCTAATTTATAAGTAGAGCTATATTTGTTGCCAGAGTTACCTTTTTACCGAGGCTTCCATGGATAAATCGGGGGCCGGACCCCAGAGAGCTTGTGCCATGGTGCTAATTATGCAGAAATGTTGTTCCATGTTACAGTTCCAGATTTTATTTTTGTCCTCGTGTAGAGTTGCTTGTTTCTCTTGTCGGAACATTTTGTGTTGCCTGTGAATGCGAGAGGCCAATCATAGCATCGGCAGTGGGTATTAAAAAGAGCAAGATCTTATTTTTTTCTTGAAGATACTGCATTTCGTTTTGCACAATTCGTTTTCTATTCCTGTTCGTTTTGTGTGTGTGTGGGACTTTTTTTTTCTTTCTATTTTTTTTTTAACACTGGACCATCATGACTTTGTGTTGCCAACTTTATTTATATACTCCATTTCATTTTTTTTTTTATACACCATACAATTTTTTTTTATGTGTGTGTGTGGGTTACATTACCTTCTATCCCAGTTCACTTGTGTTTGGAGGCAGCACTCAAAACCTCCAAAGCTACCGATAGGAAAACAGTTCAAATCATCCTTTGAAGGCAGCAAAACTTCACCATGGCGATTTGATGATAACCTGTTGCTAAATAACCAACAAATTCTAGGGTACTTAAAGATAACTAACCTAAGCTCAGTTATCTTACGTGGAAAAAAGTATAGTTAGGGGGAAGTGTGAAAAGTATTTATATTATAAAAAAAAAAAAAAAGTCAGGTCAAAAGCAATTCTTGAATCCGATCGGTTGGCAGGTGCTGAATTTTCTAGATTATGGTTTCTATAGTAACTGCTCCTTAACAGGGACGATCAGATGTTCATATATAGCAAACTTTTCTGTAAGGAGATGTTTATGTGACATTTATAGAAGGAGACTCCAGCATATTCAGCACAGATGTGTGGGGTTTTTTTTTCCTTATAAACTTCAAGACAGAAAAAAGAAGGGCAGTTTTTTAAAGGAACTTGTTTGGTAGACATAAAGGAAGTATTGTCGCATTCTAAGTAAAGATCGACATTTATTTGTAAGAGTCAGTGAAGGTCAAAAAGAGAAACTGTGAAAAAAAACAACAACTTCTATTTACTATCAGTATTATTTGCAGAACGTTCTGGAAACGCAGATTGTTCAAGCTGCAGCTGGCATTCGAGTTTAATGAATTTCCATTTTTTTATGATTTTTCTCCAAAGCCCTACAGCTGCGCAGTGTTGATTGCGATTTTCTGGGGAGAAGAGTTTGGAGTGTGCTTGTGGAGATTTGTGCTCATTTTGCCACAAGTAAAGTCGGGTACTGTAGGTGAGGTGAGGAGGCCTGGGGTGCAGTCAGTGTTCCAATTCATCTCAAACGTTTCAATAGGGTTGAAGTTTGAACTATAGCAGGCCATTGAAGAACTTTCTCTCCAACACATGTAAAGCACATGTTCATGGAGCTGGCTTTGTGTACAGGGGCATTGTCATGCTAGGACAGTGCCAGTTAAGGCAAAATTTTATGCTTAAGCATCCAAAAACAACTACCGTATTTTTCGGACTATAAGCCGCTACTTTTTTCCCACGTTTTGAACCCCGTGGCTTATACAATGAAGCGGCTAATTTATGGATTTTTTCTGGGTTTTTCCTGGTTTCACAAACTTCAAGCCAAAAAACTAAACCCCATAACATTAGACCAATGAAATTTCCGATCGGAAACGAAAAAACGCACCTCACCTGTGTTCTAAACATCTGAGCAATTTTTTTACGCACGACGATGCCAAAAGAAAAACTCTTGAGAGAAATAGTTGTGAAAGGAAGGAAGAAGACAGTGAACAATGACTTACTTGGTCGGCTACTGTTTGGATACAAGCCGTTGTAACGCGTTGTGTCAGGGTCAAGGGAGAGCTCGCTAACTCCAGTTGCAACAGAAATCATATAAGCACAGACAGGTTTCCAAAACTCGTGCTTTTTTAGTTTTTTGGCAACAGCGTTACGGGTTAGTCAAAGAAACTTAGAAATGAGCATCAGAAAATAATAAGGACATATTCCTCTGTCTCCACACATGCAGTAATACCGGAAAAATGCGGCGGAGGCAATTCCCAAAATGCCGCTCTGCTCTTAAAGGATCCACAACATATTTCACCTGTTACACCGTGTAACAGGCAGTGTCTTTCGTTAAAGCCTGTGTAAAGTTCATTTGTTTCAGTGTAGACAGCGGCTTATAGACAGTTGCGGCTTATTTATGTTCAAAATAAAAATCTTTGTTAAATTCAGTGGGTGCTTATATATGGGTGCGCTTAATAGTCCGGAAATTACGGTAATAAAATTGTGTGACTTCAATTGTGTGCAAACGGTTTGGGGATTAACTGCAAGTGGCTGAAAAGTCAGGTGTTTTGTCCATAAAGTGTTTCTAAAGCTCCACAGATCCAGTCTGATCATCACTTACATTTGGCAGGAGTTTAAGTAATAACTGTCAGTGGTTTAAGTAATAACTTGAAGAGAAAATTCAAAGCTTTTAACATGCTGTTTTTATTTGAAACTTCTACTATAACATCTTTGTCTTTTCCAACTGGTGTTGCATGTTTATCATGTCAAGGTTTGGGGTTTAAATTTTGCAATTTTTTTGCAAGAAAATCCCTGAATAATACAGCATGAGACTTCTAACTCCACCTACAAGTTTACAAACTGTCTTTTTACTGTTTTACATCCATGTATTCCAGTGAAGTGCAATCCAGTCATCACGGCGGTGTACTGTAGAAACACTACTCATGTTTCTCAGTTGCTTTATCGTCATTGGCCCTGAATGTTAGGGTCCAGTGGAAAATCTGATTGGTTGGATGTTATCGTTTTTATAGTAACAGATCCTTCACCAGGATGAGCTACTCAGTCACAGTGAACTTTTCTATAGGAAAAACCTTTATGCAACATTTTACGAAAAGAGCTTTGTCCGGCATTAACACCTTGTAACTCTACACTTTACAATTTCTGCCATCTACAGGAGGGAGGAGTTTAGGCTTCATGGTTTTCTACATATTCGAAGAATCGTTCTCTTGAACAGAGAAAAAACTAGATTATCTCAATAAGGATCAAATGATCATGCACTCATCGCGGGTGTGTACTGTAGAAACGGGATTTAAACACATCCCAGGTTTTTCCACTCGTGTTATCGGGTTCTTTAATCGTCATGGCCGTGACTGTTAAGACCCTAAAATTGAGGGAGAAGGACAAGGTAAAATCTCGGATCATGCTAGTGTGCAAATCTCAAAAAGGGAAATCAATGTGTTCAGGAGAGCTGCTCATGAATGCCAAATATTCTCTACTCAGTCTTCAGATTTTTACAGTTTTCCTTTCTTTTTGTTTGCTTTTTTTGTTCTTTCATCCTTCATCCCAGTTTACAAAAGTGTTGCGAAGTAGCTCCATAACAACAAAAGTATTATGGCATTGTATTGCAAATCGCAAATGTATATGCATCAAATCTTTTTATTATGATTATTTTAATTGAAAAAATATATATGTATATCAAGCTGAAATATTTATACTAATATTGTAATGGATGTACATGTTGTATATGTATAGTTGCAGTGTTTATGAGAAAAGGGCTCCGGCGTTATCGCTGGCCGAAAGCTGGCAGTCCTTAAAAAAAACCCAACATCCTTTCAGAGAAAAAAAGAAATAAAAATATTTGAAAAGATTTATGTGATCAACAACTGAGCAGAATGAATAAAGGTATTTAAGAGCTGTTGCTTTGGGGTTATTTTTTTTTTTTAAACTGATTACCAAAAACAACAAAAAAATTATATATAATATATATATACACACACACAACTTGTGTCATGGAATGGCAAATGATATGACAAACAATCAGATGTAATTATTTTTTTCTCGATAATTTGTTTGAATAATATTCTTCCAATTATTATTTATTAACTCAACTCATTATTTCTGCCTTCCCTCCATCCAGGAAGTAAAAAAAACCCAACAAATCTTAACTAGGAATTTCTGCTTGATGGTTACTCGGGATGGTTCCTTGACCCAGAGTCAGACAAATCAAAATCAACAAGAAGTAGCACAGCAGCTCTTTTTGCCTTTCACATCTCGAATCACATTCAAAAAAGATGTGGAAAAGAAAGCCGTGTTAGATCTTCAAGGTGAGCGATTACTGCTGCGTGTATCATATTCACTCCTTGTTTAGGAAATACACATATATAGTTTTGAGAGTTTTTTGGGGTCACTTTCCTGATTTCTTGGACAAACCGTTTGTTGAGACCTGACAAGAAGATTCACCAGCAAGCACCTGAAACATTTCTTTTTTAAGGCAGTGATAACAGGTGTCAGCTGTGTGACTGTGGGGTGGTCGGATTTATGCTGCTTAAAGCATTGAGAGAAGCATCAGGTTATGGGGAAATTGTAGGTCACTGGTTAAGGCATGGGCTTTGGATCAGAAGGCTGTGAGTTAAAATCCCTGTCCCACCAAGTTACCACTGCTGTGAGTTTGAGCAAAGCCCTTTACCATCAAATGCTCATCAAGTGTCTTTGTTAAGGGTAAGGGTGTTAGAAGTTTTTCTTCTGATGTCCAATTTATTTTCAAGAGCACTAGGGACATGAGTCCAGTGTGTCCTAATGGTAAATACGTGGTCTTAAGGTTGAATGAGTGTTTAGTGCTGGGGTGCCGTAGCTCCGTTTGGCTGGGGAAGGATGGAGAACAGGGGGTAGAAGAGTCAAAACAGAGCTGGTATATGGAAAAGTTGTTCATGTGCCATTTAGAGGAGGGATATTAAGGTTGATTACATTTGTGGGGTGTAGTGAGGCGTTGTGTGCAGTCTACATTTACATGTATGGCATTTAGCAGATGCCTTTACCCAGAGTGACTTACAACTGAGTAGTGGTGCTGAACCTATAACCTTCCAAACCAGAGGCCAATGACTTAACCACAAAGGTACAACCTTCCTCTTCTAATCTTGGTGTCTGGATCAGAGCAGTCATTGAAGTGTTTGTTGGTCCTGTAATATTTGGCCTGAATTGAGTAATACTTTCAATATTAATATCAGGATCAGAAAAAAGAAAAAAGGATCATAGTAGGATCTTTGCAAATTGCTATCATTGCTGTTTATATTGCTCTGTGCTGTGATTTAATAGTTATTGTGTTTGTAATGTGTATCATGTCTTGTTGTAGGAGAAAGGAGACAAATAATGACCCTGACTTGATCTCACTCAGTCTCCTGACTCCTGTTCAGTCACACAAGTGAGTCTCTAATGGACGACATTTGTTAAAGGTGTGAAACAAACACACACGAACAGACACACACACTCAATCTGATGCAACATGGCCACCTCTGTTCCTTCTTTTCCCCTCAGGCTGACCTGGCTGCTCAATATTTATTTATTTATTTATTGTAAATATATATATATATATATAGTATATGTAAAGATAATTATGCTCATCACACATTTTAATGTACATTTATGCACATAACTTTTTCAGTTCTGATATTTTGATGATCTTTCCATAACAGAAGCCCAGTAAAGACTTGTTTACTTCCCGCTATAAATTTCTATTCCCTTTTTTTTCACCTCTCTCTCTTTTTGAGCAAGTTGCTGAAATCAGCTTCATAAAAGTTTAGGCACATTTTGCCCCTTGAGTGTCGCGGATGTGTTAGTTCTATTACAAACATAATTTACGTTTAGTTTTTTTTTTCTTTTTTCTTTTATTATTGAGACTTTCAGACGCAAAGAGTAGCAGATACATTTTTTTTCCGCCTTCATTTTTAATAATTCCAGACGTTGATTCTAAGCGGCGTTTTTATTCACGTTGTTTAATAGTCTGGAACATCTTTTCCTCGAGCTGCGATATTGTCTCCTGGAGTTCGGCAGACTCTGCTCCTGCTTGCTGCGTCTCTGAAAAGATTTTTTTTTTTTTTTTTTTTATTAACATTTTGCGTTTCCTCTGAATAGAATGTTGGCAGAATGTGCTGATGGCACTCAGTGTGAATGTAGGTGGTTCGGCTCCTTCATCACCACCTGCTGGAACGACCTTAAGGCGATTGTTGATAAGAACTCCCAGCTGTACATCAACAAAAATACCTGCCATGAGCTTCTCTAGGAGGGATTGTCTAATAAACTCTGATGTACAGAATATGGTTTAATATAAAAAAGTGTTGAACAGTTGGTGAGGTGTTTTTTCCATGAAATTCTGCTTTTTTTTTACCAAAAAAAAAAAAAAAACTACTTTAACTTCACTAGTCTACCTGTTCAGCTTCAGATGCTGAAATTTGTTGTGAGGAAAGCTTTTATTCCGATCACACTTTCATTCAGGACATATTTGTCCAGATCCATGCCAAAGTCTGCTAAATCTTTTGTTTTGTTTAGCAATTCTACTTACAGTGTTCTTCGGAAAGTTTTCTTGGTCTTCCAACTTGACCTCCGCTGTTACGTTAACTGTTATTCCTTAATTATGTTGTGAACAGCTGCCTGAAAAGGCTTTGCTACCTTAATATAAACCTCTCCTGCTTTCTGGGCATCAATTATTATTATGAATTTTTTTTTTTTCAGAGCTGATTGTTGGCACAAGGTTTGAGAAGTCAGAGTATTTGTAAAGTGTGAAAATTTGCATCACCTGGCCTTTCCTAATGACGACCATGAACAAGCCAGGGCTCTAACGAGCTAATTAAGGGTCTGAGACCTTGGTAAAAAGTTATTCCAGAACTCAAACCTCTTGGGGTGCCCAAACTTTTGCATTGCTGATACTTACTATTTATAACAAAATAATTGTTTTATGTATTTAGAGAAACATAAAACTTGGACCAGGGCTGCACAAACTTGTGTGGTAGACTGAAAAGAAAAAATGACTCCACATCGTGCGGTTTTAGCAAAATATTTCAGCTTGATGGGAAGCATGTGCTTGTTTTATTTATTTATTTTTTATTTATGAGACATTTTATGGAAGAGTATATTATTATCATTATTATAGGGAAATAATCGTTTGTATCTTCAAATATTTTGTATCTACAGAGTTAAAAACTTCAGTAACTTGAGCCTGGTGCACTCTATATTATACTCCCCTTTTTGGACAAAAGTTTGTGGACACCTGACCATATGATTTGTATGTGCTTTTTTAACATCCCATTCTAGATTCAGTCCTCATTTGCTGTTATAATAACCTCCGCTCTTCTGTTCTAAATTGTAGCCACCAGGGTTTTGGATTAGTCAGGTACTAATGTAGAGTGGCCACTCAAGATCTTCCACTCCTACTCATGTAAAGCATATCTTCTAAAGCTGGCTTTACATACAGTAGTTATCATCATGCTGGAACAGGATTGGGTCTTTTTTAAAAGGGAAATTTCATGCTACCGCATCCAAAGACGTCCTATACAGTTGTTTGACCCCATTTTTGCGATAACAGTTTGGGGAAAAACCGCATATGGATGGAAAAGTCAGGTGTCCTAATAGTGTTTGTCCATACAGTGTATTTCCATGCATTTCTCTCCATATTTCAGTAAATTCCACTATTCCAGGGGATGTTTTTATGGGACGTTTTAACGCTAATCTCATTCCATTTGCGATGTGCTTAGTGATGCAGCGAGAGTGCGGGAACACATCTCATTAATCAAATCAAGCGTAATGAAACTCAGTAGACTTTTTCCAGGCAGTGACTGAAACAGTGGGGGGAAACGGCACTATTGAGTTCCCGTTTCTCATTGGTTTACGCTTGTGCGGTTTGTCGGTAACATGACAAGTCACATTTTTTACTTTTTGCTGGTGATGTTTTATTTTAATCTTTAAATGGGTTTTAAAAAAAAAAACATAATACAATTTTGATGTTGTTTTCCTTCTTATAATGCATGACACAAAGTGGTTTATTTCTATTATACCACAATAACAGAGAGTGCTTTTTGTTATATAACAATTGTCATGTTATCCATTTAATGTTACATTGAATAACTTGAGTTTATTCATTGTTTCTGGAAAATCCATTCTGGCTCACCATCACCTCTGATACAGGCACCTCCAGAGATCAGTGCTGCCCTCCTGACAACGACGACTTATGCTGAAAGGAGATACGAGATGAGATTCTCAGAATCTGGAGCAGATCAGATTCAGACCTGATGAAGGAAAACAAATCATCCATGATCTATCTTGTGGGTTCTGAGCTCAGGGCTGATGATAAATGAAGAACTAGGGGATGATGCATATATTCACTGCATCACCATTCTGATCATTGTTGCTATGTACCCCAATAGCACCTGGATGTGTTTTTAAGTAGGAGTGTTGCAGGGATGGTTGGACGGTCAGTTGTTTATCTGCTCTGATGGCTCAGCGGGAGGGTGAACAGAGGCATCGTCACGATGATCAGCATTCAAGGCTTGCCTGAGGTGAGTTTTACTTGAGAAGCACATTCTATTTTGTTGAGGTGTGTGATGTAAACTAAATGATAAATGTCTAAATAAAAAAAAGGGCAGCTACTTAAAGACCCCAGTGACTCAGAAAGAAAGAACAGTGCTCTAACCATGAAGATCAAAGTTCAAGGCTTGCATCAGATAGGTTTTGCTGTAGAAGTACACTCTGTTGTGTGTGTGTGAATGCAGTAAACTTAAAATAGATTAAATAAAAAAGCTGGAGCAGCAGGTTGTCTGAAGACCATGGTGGCTCAGAAGCTAAGAAAGCAGGGCTCTTGCAATGATGATCAGCGTCCAAGGCTAGCTTAAGGTAAGTTTTGCTTTTTAAGCTTTAAGAACTAAAAGATATATCTAAAAATAAGCTCATGGCCTTAAGGTGACGGGGGCTTAGATGTTTATAAGCCTGTGTCCCTATGGAGTGTGTACTGCAGAGGACTGAGACCACCTGTGGATGAGCTTGAACATGGTGAGGTGCTAAATCTGGCAAAAAAAGTGGAGAAGAAAAAAGTGAAAGTCAGTATGTCCCACTGGGGGCCAGTGAGTAGGTGGAAGGCAGGGTTTATGCAACTTTGGGCTATTTATTGTTTAAAAATGTTTTTTTTTTTTTTTTAACTTATTTGTCAAAAAAAAAAAAAATAATTATATATATATTAATTGCGTTCATATATAATGTATTAATTAACAGATTTTTCACCCACGCATTCTCCGTCTCATATACATTAAAGTTCACAAACAAGTCTTTGGAGTGCAAAGAAAATTTAATTGAATAAAACCAGATGTTCATTTTCTGTTTTCTCCAGGAAGATGCAGCTCCACCTCTGCCATGTTAATCTGTATTTTACGTGACTCTCAGGACACGCCTCGGTCTCCGTAGGGTTGTGATACGTCATATTCACGTAGCATCGGTGGTGCTGAGAGAACACGCTCGAGAAACAGTTTAGTGACGAGAAATCAACCTATATATAAAATATTGGTCACAAATGATTGGTCACTTTCTAAATAATAAAAGTATAGCGCATCTACTAATAATTATGCATTTTATAATGATTCAAATGTGTTAATAACGATATATCACAGTTTAAATTCCAACTTGTATCCGATGCACGCCTTTTTAAATTGATTGATCACGTCGTTACGTTTCATGCCGATGCATAATAAAGTTTTAAGCCGAATCTCACCATCCCTAATGCACACACAAACCGACTGAGCCACTGTTGCTGTCGGAAACCAGGTCTTCATTTAATCTAAGTATCATTTACACAGTCTACAAAAGGGACTAATGAAACAAGCTGGATTTGAACCTGCAACCTGAGTGATGGAAGTTAAACACCTTCCAACAGCAACACAGGTGCTTTTTCTGAATAGTGACAGTGAGTGAGGATAAGAGCTGATGTATGACTTTGTCTCTGCAGGTGGTTCAGAGGACAGGTATAAAGGGAAGAGGGGTGTGTGTGTGTGTTCAAGCCGTACCTCAGGGCTTTCAGCAACTTATAAACACATCTGTTTGCATGTGCGTGTGTAGAGGTGATGTAAGATTGAGGATAAACACCTCAATCTTAATAAGTACATTTTTTTTCTCACTTCTGTATCTTTTGCAACTCGAAAGTTTTACTTCTTGCTATCTAACCAAGGGTCAGTTATGAAAAATATTTGATATGTTGTTTAATTTACCTGTGAATATTGTATTTTCAATTGTGAAACTTTAAGACCTGTTTATGAGCTTGTACCTATAGAGATGTGTGTACTGCTGTAACCTGCAGCGATGGACAAAGTGCACAAACCATGTAGTTGAATAAAAGTAGAGATACACAAGGTAGAATTTTGACTTCAGTAAAGGTACAATTGCTTCCTTTAAACTTCCACTTGAGTAAAAGTACAAAAGTATTTGCCTTCAAATGTACTTAAGTATCCAAAGTACTATGATTTATTACAGCTTTAATGTTCCTATTATTATTTTTGTCACAAGATTTTTTGCTTAATCAAATCAGTTTATGTGAAAAGACTCTGTTACTCTCAACACACCGACCTATTAATAGAATAACATTAATGAGTCAAACACTGATATCTATAAAAGAAAAAAAACACACACATGTAAGGCCATGGGTGTTGTGGAAGGTAAGACCCAGAAGTTTCTTCCATCATTTATTCCTTCCAAAACATTCTGCTTGCTGCTGAACTGACTCTAAATTATGTTTGTGATAATTAGATACCACCAAGTGCTAATCAAAACAAGTTTAAAATGTGCACTACACCGATTGGTGGATTCCTGCGTGTTTTAATCCACTCATAAATAAAAAGAAACGACTTATTTCTCAAAATGTAGTTGAGTAAAAAGTACGATATTTGATTTTGAAATGTAGTGAAGTTAAAGGCTCCCCGAATGAAAATACTTCAGTAAAGTACAGAAATGTGAAAAAAGCTACTTAAGTAACGAAACAAATTACATTTACTTCATTACTATCCACCACTGGTAACGTGTTACTTATATGTCACAAATTTATCATACATTAATTTTATCATCTTTTACCAACAGGCTGCAGATTTGTAACCCAAGTGCTGCTGCTGCTGCTGTCATCATAAAAATACTGTCCTGTTTTTCATCCCAGGACTCTTGTTCATCCCAGGACTCTTGTTCCTGTTTGTACTGAACTTCTTGTAAGCACACATCCTCTCCCTCACACTTGCGCAATATTTAGCATCACATCACAAATGCATGCTTTCTTTTTGGAATTCGGTTCCTCTGAAGGTTTCTTTGTCGTTTCGTCTCCAGAAGATCTTCCTCACGGCTGTCACCTCAGGCTTGTTCGTGATGAATGGAAATCTGGATGCAGGTAACTGTAAAGCTGCTGAGGGACAGTGACCAGTGTTAAAAAAGCACCTTGAATAGAAAATGTTATTGAATTAAACATGTGTGAAGAGTGTGTTGTTGGAAAGCTTCTCTGGTACACCTTTGCTTTAGTGTACACAAAAGTTGAGCTCATACATTTATTTACAGCATGACAGAAAGTAGAAAGGAAATATTCCCAAAAGAAAAGATGTCTAAAAAAAAAAACGGAATTTCATTCCTGACAATGAATGATTGTTTCTTTCTCCAAGATTCCAAGGAATGTGTGAAATCATTAACCAACGCTGACTGAAAGATTTTTTTTTCCTTATCCCTCAACCATTAGCTAGCATAAAACAAACTAGCCGAATTTTAGAAGCTACAAAGTGCATTGAGGTCTCTGAGTAAACACATTCTACAACTGATTCTGGTACATTAGGACAAAGACTGAGAACACCATCTGTGTAAAACTCTGTTGGGAGAGAAAATAGTGAATATATTTATTTAATTTTTATTTATTTAGTTAGTTAGTTAGTTAGTTAGTTATACCCAAGAAGTGCCAATTAGAGAACCTCTGTAAATTTAGATTTTAATCATGTGACCCTTTTAAGCCCCTTGTATTTTTAATCATATGACCAATACAACTCATGGGGGAGGATGTTAGTTGTTGCGCTGCTTGTAAACCTTTTTGATAGCATCGTTAAAGATTAGCATGACTTTGTATAGTATTTGTACAGACTGCACTGTTTCCAATGGGATGGAAGATTTACTCACAGTTGCATCAATACAAAGAGACAGAAAGCATCAAAGTGGAAACCATGGCTGCAGAAGCTGCCATCGGATGGTAAGGAGTTGCCCTAAGTCATGCATGAATTAGTAGAAAAGATTAGAAAGCAAGAATATAAACTCAACAATTTAGGACAAATATACAGTATATGGACAAAAGAATTGGGACACAACTTCTCCAGCAATTAATGCATTTTCTTTCTCTTACTGTTACCACAAAGTTGGAGGCACACAATTGTACCGGAAGTTTTTGGATGGAGTAGCATTACATTTCTGCATACCTTTACTGGTTTACATAGGTTTCAATAGAATATCTTGAGTGGCCTACTATAGAGCTCTGACCTCAAACCTATTGAACACCTTTGGGATGAAATGGAACACTGACTGCACCTCAGACCCCCTCACCTCACCTACTTCAGTACCTGACTTTACTAACACCCTTGTGGTTAAATGAGCACAAATCTCCACAAACACACTACAAAATCTAGTTGAACACAAAAAATCTCATGTGTCAATACACTGTATATGGCATTGTTTATTTTTTATTTTATATTCTGAAATTAAAACAACCCTTTAAATATCTGAATTCATCCTCAGCTGGTAATGAATCCCTTACTTTATATCCAAATCCGTTGTTTAAAAGCTTTAGGGCTTTCTGTCATCTGTTTGTACTTTAATGGCCGTCTCATTCGACCTGATATACACCGGTGTGTTCAGTTCATAAAACATCTCTTGCATGATTGCTGACCTGGTGGTTTTATCCATGGCCCCTTGCTCACTTCTATTGATCTTGTATTCAATGAGATTTACTGTGGCAAGAAGTGAAGCCGGGGCTGTCGGCGACGTGACGGATGGAGCCTCGCGTACTGACTCGGAGCCAGAAACTGGCGAAAGGCGCTGGGCGTTTTCTTTCACTTCGCCTCGCATATATAATTTCTTACTGGCTCCAATTGACAACACTGAGCTCACTTTGCCCGGCGCTATCAGCATGCCGTCGACACAAAGCGCAACATCTTCATCATTAACGCTGAACCGGGTTTGCTCACTTGCTCGGCTGCGTGCACACAAATCCCATTCCAGACGCCATGTTCGATTTATTCGATGCGGCCCTAAACCTGTGGAATGCTCGTTTTGGCAAGCGATTGGTTTTTAGGGATTTTTGCTTTTCAGATAGGAGCCACATGACAAATAATCCCTTTGTACAGACTCAGATGCTGACTTTGTCGAACGCTGTAATGAGTAAACACAGCATGAAGAATGTTACCGGATGATTTTCCATCTTATATATTATGTAGCATCGAACAGGAAACTCTGTCTTAATGTTTTGTGCTAGCCTTTATATTGGACAATTACTCAATGTCATTGTAATTATAGGGGTTCTAAAAGGGGTTTAAAAAAAGGTATAAAGGTATTATAGAGTTTTGGAATTTATACTGATAAAGTTACAAGTTTGGCACAGAAACATTAATCTGAACCCTAATTACCATAAGCATTGCTCCTAGTCATGTAAATACAGCTGGTCAAGTACTTTGGGCAAAAGCATCTCTCTATTATAAATGTAACAAATATTAGACAATAATAACCTGTATAACTATTATACCTATTATACCTCCTTAACTATTACCTCTTCTACTTTTTTCAATATTGTACTTTCTAGGCATTTCTGCCTTACTACTTAACCACCAAGCCAATGCAGTTTCATTCAAACAGCTAAGGCCCTGAAAAAGGAAATTTTATATATGTATTAAACATGAAATTGGGAATGTGTCGGAGATGAGACCTGCTATTGTGCGACTTTAGCAAGGATGCTAGTTCAGCAGATTGCTAGTCTGATACATTTGCAGCTATGCGAGTTCAGCGTTTTGCAACAAGCAGCTGTTAATCAGTCTGATGCAAGGAGCCGAGGCTCAGCAAAATACAGTTTGTGTGTGTGTGTGTGTGTGTGTGTGTGTGTGTGTGTTATCCACCTCGTAGTACTCATGATCTATATGACATGTCCATTAAAAGTATCTGCACTGCATGCAAGTGAAAAATAACACACACTGAAGAGAACAAATCCACAAAATTAAAAACCCACACTGCATCTTAACAACTTGAAACGACAACCACTTCATCAGAAATTCTCTAACAGCACTAACAGTTACTTACAATTATATCAAATAGTGCTAAACGCATCACATATCCAGCAGAGAACGTTTGGGGCTCCTCATTTGCAAGGTCATTAGTGACACAAGATTGCCCCCTTTCCATAATACTTACCTGTTATCTAGCTACAGGTCTCCTTAGACCCCATTAGCACTTACATGGCGGGCCACAGAGCGATAATGACTTAACACGGTGCACAGTTGAACTAAAGGTGTCAAATAAACAGCATTGTGATGATGATGCAATTGAGAGAGCAGGGAATTGGTCAGTGAGCCAAGTGTTAAGAGAGAACTGCATCCTTAGATCACATCTTATGAATATAAATCATAGTTGATTTAAATAATAATAATAATAATAATAATAATAATAATAACAATGATAAATTACGGTAAATTGTTGTACAATAAATAAATAAAAAGTGAAATAGAAGCAAGGAAAAAGTATTCACTAAATAAATAAATATCGTAAGAAAAAAATACATATATTTTATCTACTAAATCTAAAAATGTATACAGAATAATATATACATTGACAAATAGAATAAGTATAACAAAGTATAATAAAACTCAACTTCAAGTATAATAATAACTTTCAACTTAACTGCCAATTTCTTTTTTAAACTCAGGTTTAACACTTAACAATGCCTAAGCCAGTCATTTCAAATTAATGTGGTTTTATATTAATAATTGATTGCATGAAAAGCTAAATAAATTAAAAAAGAATAGAAAAATATATCCAGTTGTAGGAAATGCATTTCAATTGTGATCTCTTTCTAAGATTATTAAGTCCTGATTGCTGTTATCATCTAAAAAAGTTTTTGGTTTAGTTACTCAAGGTGTCCCTCAAGACTCAGTACTCGGTCCACTCTTTTTTAGTCTAAATAATAGCTCTTCATATTATCTTCATTCTTTAATATAATGAAGCTAAAGATGTCTTAAGTCAATGTTCTTTTTTAGAAACCCAAATACTTGATGTACATATAGTTGACAGAGATATATAATATCTTTATATAACCAATATCATAGAAAAGTATAATAATGCTTATTGTCTTCTAATTCCATGCCTTAACTAATATGCCGATTTTTGTGTAATACGTGGCCAGCAAATTGAACACGACGGATGTTTCTCACTTGATATTTATAGAACCTGTGGTCTAAGTTTTGGATACAAATTTTACAATCGGTGGCATGGACTGAACAATGCGCTTAGTTTTGTGGCCTGAAAATATTAACATAAACCCATCGCAATCCACAGCATCTTCTATATTTTAATTTCAACTTGCAACCTTATGATCATTTGCCTAAAATCTGAACTACCGAACCACCTTAACCTTTTAAGCGTCCTCCAAGTTTTTTTTATATTCCCATGAACCGCTTTATCCTGGGTCACCAATTCTTTTGTTTTGGGTTTGAGATCAAAAGATGCATATGAGAGGATAGAGCAGATTTTCAGCTCTAATTTCCTTTTATATTTACATAAAATTTAGAATATATTAGAATAGATTTTGGCACATTTTGTTTTAACCCAAACATATTGTTTGTTTGAACCCAAACATACCACTAAAACATATTGGAACACATGACTGAAAAATAGTTCTTTCTGCCCAGGTTTGTCCTGTTAGATACATTCTTATACCCTAGATGTTTTCAGAGGAGACTATATAAATAGAAAATGCAAAACTCAGACTAGAGCTGGTGATCTGGTTCAAACAACAAACCCTAGACCTGTGATATTACTGTTAGTAATGTGTATTTTCCAAACAATTAATCTGATTTGACATCCAAGAACCAGGTCTATTGCAATGAAAATGTATGAAATGGCAAAAACTATTGCCATTGTTCCTTTATTTTATACACCCAATGTCCTGGTTTGACTTGAATACCACTCATATAGTTGGTTTTCCAGATTAACAACCAATCAGACAACCAAAAACTAGCATTTTATGCTATGGAAATTCACTAAAAGGAATAAAACTGTCTACTAGGTAGGCTGGAATACACCTTGGGTTGGATTGCTTTTGTAAAAGAAGCCAGAGTACCCGAAAGAAACAAAGCTGGACAGCTTCAAAACTCTACAATTCCATAACTGGACCTCAGGATTAATCACAACACTTTCTGGCTCTTAGGTACTAGTTCTTGGTTCAGAGGTAAGCAATCCATTTTAACAAGCAAGAACCAGTCTTCTGCAATGCAGATGCATGGAATGGTATTTAAAATGGCCACCTGCTTTTGAACCAGTTCCACCAATTTGTTGTTAATAAAAAACAAAAAGTATTTCAGGAAAAGCATAACTGAATCATTGGATACGCATAGAGGTCTTCACAAAAACACATTAAATGGAGTAGTGTTTTGAATATAGCACAAGGAGAGTCAGTCAGAAAAGTGGTAGTGATTCATGCTTAGGAATTAAAAGTCACAAGCCCTGAAATGGCAAATCCATCATTTGCGTAGCTGCTCTTTAATTCAACACCACTGGCTCGATCATCTTTCAATCGGCAGATGAATGCGACCAAGTTCCAGCAAAACCTAGCAGATAAATATCGTTTTGAACCTGCTGCTAATCATCTCAAAATCCCACTTTAAGCACCTGCACTATTTTGTAATGTCTCTGGCAGTGGCTGAACGCATTGTGGGACTTGTACTGATGCCAGTTAATATTATGGACCTGATCTTCTTGAATATTGTACAGCTGCTGGTTTCTTAGGAAAACCATGTGCTTCATTGATCCTGTGGATATTTTGTTATTTCTGTATCTGCTTCATCCAGCAGCCTGGAACATCAACTGCCCTCTGCTTTATTCCACCCAAAACACAGTTTGTAAAATGTCGTAGTTCACAGTCCTGACCTGGACTTGTGCTAACCTATATAACACTTAGTTGTATCTTTTGGTGGCCACCTGCACCACCCGGATATGTTCATCAAATGTGTCAGGGTGTGTGCGGTCATCCAATCTTACACTAACTTCGTGACTGACCTGGTCAATTCTTTTGTCTGCCCTTGTTTCGCCATGCTGTTTTTATACCAGAGAATTTCGAAACTGCCAAGATATCTATCAGTGCATTGGAGTGGGACGACGCACATGGGCTTGGGGTCAAAAGTGGAAAAAAACAAAGCTGTTCAAACCCTAGGGATTGCCATTTTTGTGTCTCTTTCTTGCTGGATACCTTTTTATTCGAATTCCCTGTTTAAAATAAAATATAAAAATCTGAAACAAAAGAACAGCTTTCAAGGAGTGGACACTGCATTTATTTTTTGACATACTCCTCTGCCACATACCTGGATAGAGTCAGCATAGAGAGATTTGTCCGTACGCCTGAACCATCCTAGGAGAGCCTGCTTCACATTCAGCGAAGAACTTGTAGATTAACCAGGATCAGGCGTTCCACGCACTGAACGTTATCGGGAATTACTGCAGTGGGCAACCAGGATGTCACTGATGGACATACGGCCATCTTTTAAACATTTACACCATTCAAATGTCTTACTGTGACTGAACGTCTCATTACTGTACTTTGCGTGAAGTCTTCTGTAGATATCTGCAGGTTTTATGCCTTCTTTCGCAAGAAACTTCATCACCACATGCTGTTCCACAAATGCACTAATACTGTTTTCTGCCATCTTGATTAACAGTCTCAGGACTGTGCTGTGACTTGTGCACCACCTATTAGTAATAGGACACAGTAGCCACTCACTACTGCATGTAGTACCACCAAGCTAGCATCACTTTAAATACAGTACCTGTATGAAGTCTTGGTTTTACATGTATGCACCTTGTACATTAACTCCTCTGTAAACCCTCTGACTGCTGCCATATTTCACCCCTGGTTTACAGGACAGTGTGTCAAGTACATTGTAACATGTAGAACAATCCAGGTGTCTTCTTCCATGTTTAACCTGCTCCCAGACCAGTTCCGATTTCATGTATAGTAAAATGAAAATGTTCAGTGTTAAGCCTTATTAAATTATACATTCATCAGATTTTAAATATATGTTTTTTAGAGTGATAGATCAGTGTTTAAGGTGAAATCTGATCATAATTGTATGAGTTCAGATCCCAACACCAACAAGCTGCCACTGCTGGGCCCTTACACAAGGCTCTTAAGCCTCAAAAGCTAGCAAGTTGTATACTAATAATACTAAGTTATGTTGGATAAGGGCATCTACCCAATGCCATAAATGTAAATAAAATAAAAAAAAGTAAGAAAAAGCACAGCACTCGTGGTTATACATTTTTGATGCTCTAATTGCGCTAATCTAAATCCTTTCACTCTTTAATCTTGTCCTTATTGATCACAATTTTTTTTTGTTTTCCTGGAAATAAGTAGTCATTTTACAAATACAGATCCGCATATCCCCTCCCTCTGCCCCAACACAATTACACAAATTATACCATTTATCGACTGATATTTCTCCTGTTCGAATGATAAAAAGCTTGGCTATTATTAACTAATACTGAATGAAGTCACATCCAAGGTCTCATTCTGTTTTTATTTCCTGACAGAATAACAGAAGTGTTGTTATCGACTGAGAAATGTCAGATACAGCGCTAAAAAGAAGTGCTGTTATTAAACTGCTTTGTGAACAAAGTCGATATCTATCCAACCCATTTTAATTTTATATCTTGTATTCTTATATTTGCTTGTGAACACAATATTAGGCAGGTGGTCATAATGGTATGCCTGATGGCGGTGTATAACATTATGTGTACTGTACATGGATGGCCAGTATTTATGATACATGTATTTGAAATACGTATTCAAAATATAAAATATAAAAAAAAATTTGTATTTGATAGAGTTGATGAAAATGGCTTCATATCTTGTATCAAAATACTTTAGTGCTTTGTGTTTTTGTAGTATTAAAATACTGATAAATAGTCTAAATGATGACATCATTAAAATGCAAAAAGTCGAGCCACTCGTGGCTTCTCGCGAACTTTCGATTTTTCATGATTTACTCTTAGTCCGGTTCCAAATCACGAACTATCGAGGTCGTGAGTGTCAAGGTCACGAGTATCGAAGTTCCACTGTATGTTATATTTATGATTAACAATCAAATTATTAATTAGATAGAAACTAGTTGAACACAGGTGCCATCAGTTGTCTTCTTATAGTAACTTGTTTAAGTCAGTGTTGCTAATGTAAAGTAGCCCTTCATTACCACACACTAAGTAACTAAATTAGGATACAATTATAAATGATTTGCAAACTGTTCAACATTTAACTATTAGTTACTTTAAAACTAACCTTCATTTGGGAGATCACAGCGATTATGTATGTGAATATTTGATCTGTTAACTGGTTGCATACGTCAGATTTTTTGCATGACTCAATCAGAGAAAAGCTGTAGCTATCAAACATTGTTTCCTTAATCAACTGATTCAGTGTTATGGGGAAGAACAGATCAAATAGGCCAATTGATGATTTTGTGAAAAAATTCCATGCTCCCTTGTAAAAGTATCTGTTTTATACTTCAAAAATACTAAATTCAGTTGTTTATTTTGATACATGGTGTGGCTGCTGTATTGTGTAGTTTATTTTGATACACTTAAAGTTAAGAAAAGCTTCATTATTTTGTAGCCTTCCCCAGATGTGTCCCTTACAACAGTCCTGTCTCTGAGCTTTTTTGCAGGCAGATTTTTGGTCCTCATGGCTTGGTTTTTGCTCTGATATACATTTTTAGCTGTGAGGCCTTCTATAGAAAAGCATGTGCCTTTCTAAATCATGTCTAATTAATAAAGTTTTCATTAAAAGACTTCAGTCAAGGCAACAAAATTCGCTATGATGCACACATCCAGAAATTAATACCGTCCGTGCGGAAACAAAAGTTCTGTTTGGTGTCCTGATAAAAATTTAGTTTTCATGCTCTACAGTATGTTGAGTTTGGTTTCACTAATAATAAACATACCTTGGCATCAGTATTTGTCCACGGCCATGTTGAATAAAGTAAAAGCAGATAAAAATGAGCATTTAAGTTGTGTTTAATCACGAGTTAACTTCTGACATTCATGCAATTAATCATGATTAAATATTTGAATAGGTTGAAAGCCCACATATATATATATATATATATATATATATATATATATATATATATATATATATATATATATATATATATAAATATTTATAATCACATTAGATGCATATTTCAAATATTTATAAGTAATCACTCAACAAGGGTTTGAAAATAAGGTGCATAAATAATTAAATGATATTTATATGTATGCTTTACACATACACAATTCCACATTACACCAGATGTGATTCTTTTAACTCCCACGTTTCCATTTGCATTTATTACTGTCCTTAGTTATTATTTATTTGTTATTTGTAATAAATGATCAAAATCTTAATTAAACAAAAAAACAATATTACTACATAGTATGTTTAGTATTATGCAAGTGAAATAATAAAAAAAATGTATATGCAGGCTTTATCGAAACAAAAAACAATAATATTTTAATATTAATAACGATCTAATGAAGTGTGTTCGGGGGCATAAAGGTTTAAGGCATAAAGCAAACTCAAACCAGGTTTCAGCTGCTCAATTTGAAGCATGCTTCGAATACTGCTAGGTTTTGTGGTCATTTTAAAAAAAAAGCATCATCCAACTTAATCAATGTAATATAAATAATTCAATAACAGAGAAATGGAAGAAAATGTATCATTTACATTTGGCTTATTTTGCTGACAAGTTAGACTTGAAATGTATGAGTTTGGTAGAATATAACTAGTCAGATATGATCTAATTCACATGGGTTTTTTTTTTTTTACTTTCTGTACAAAACATTTTTTTTCCATTTTTTTTGTATAATTTGTGTATCACAGAAACTTCTGCTTAAATATCCCCAACAAAACCAAACCAAAGTTTTAAAGACCATATTTATTTTACAGTCTCTCTTTTAAAATACAAACAGAAAACACATCAAATAATGAAAACAGAATTACACACAATTTCCTCAGTATTTTATGTGATCTACCTTTGCGCTAAGCACATCTTTTGGGGAGACTGTCCTGAAGTATTCTGAAGGAATCTTCTCGAAATATTATATCAGGCTTATATCAGAGTTCTCCTTCAAATGTAGGTTGTCTTTTATTTCTTTATCTTTAGATGTTCCCATACTGCCTTTGTAATGTTCAGGTCTGGACCCTTTGGAGGCTCGTCCATGACTGTTAAGTGTTTTATCAGCTGGTTTTCACTCCAAATTTCTTCACTGCATTAACAGTGTGCTTGGGATCGTTTTCATGCTGTTTTCCTGTTTTCCAAAAAAAAAAGAATGATGAATTCAAATCTGTCTCTACTTTTAAGCATTCATGATCCCATTAGTTCGGACAATATCACCAAGAACACTGGCAAAAAATAAAATAAAACCCTCCACCATGTTTCACTGAAGGCCACAAGCACTCATTCTTCCATCTCTCTCCAATATTGTCAACAACATTACCCAGAAATTTCAAACTTGGATTCATCACTACATAATACTCTTTTCCACTGAACATCTTTCCAATCTTTGTGAGCTTTAGCATATCTTAGCTTTTTCATCCAAAAAATTGTTTCTTGGCTGCTTCCCTTCCACAAAGACTTTTTATGAGAAAGCGTGTAGAAGAGTGTAGAAGATATAACTTGGCATAACTTGGCATCCTGATAAAGCTGCCAGATGCTGAGCAAGGCTGGACTTCTTTCTGTTCCTCAAAGAAGAAACTCTGAAAAACATCTCATAAGATATTGACAGTTTTCTCGACCTTCCAGGCCTTTTTCATGTCTTTGACCGCTCACAATTCTTTACAAAACACAGTTCGCAATTTCTTCAAAACAGCTAAAATACCACATCTGGAGGATACAGTTATATGGTGATTTCTCTTTAAAAGAGAGGCCTCCCTGATGCAAAAGAATGATTTTATATCTCTCTGTAAGCAGTGGCATTTCGATTGCAATAATGTGATTGAAAGTTGGTTTATTAACGAGTTTTAATGAATAAAACTCATACAGCATGTGTATGTAATGCTCAGACATGTCTTCCACAAACCTGCTGTAATACACTCTTTTTGCAGCAGTCATTTTGTCATTAAATAGTAGAACATATACAGATGGTAGCAATGATATTATTTAGGTTTCCATTTTATATAGATTTACGAAAGCCAGATTTCTGCTGTTGCTCACGTGTAAGGGAAGGTCACAATAATACTTGCCCCTTTAGTCTCTCTCTCTCTCTCTCTCTCTCTCTATATATATATATATATATATACATATATATATATATATATAATATACAGTACTGTGCAAACATCTTAATACCTGTATTGGTGGCCTAAAATATACATATATATATATATATATATATATATATATATATATATATATATATATACAGTACAGACCAAAAGTTTGGACTCACCTTCTCATTCAAAGAGTTTTGTTTGTTTCTTCTCACCAGATGGGATTTGGAGAAGTGATTCTCTGTATAGACAGAATCGTTGTGCTCTTGCTTATAATTCAGCAAGGCTTCTGAATGAAGCTTTGAATGGTCAGGGTGATTCACATCGAAAATCAAGGTTTTTTTATTTTTTGTTGTTTTAAAAGGATTAGCAGGGTCAAAATGTATTACTCACTAGTGCAATTGTTCCAAGTTATTTGTTTCCCATAGACTGCATTGAGTAATGCTTTGGGATTATGAGTAAGAATGAGTAGAAGTTTCTAATTAACTTGAATATAACGGCATAAGAAATTGTACTACGTAAAACAACCAAAAAAGCTAAATACTATGGTAATGATCAAACAGTATATAATTAAAATCACAATTTAATAATAATAATAATAATAACAACAACAACACAACAGTGCAGTCCTCGAGATGTTATGTCTGTACTACTTTGAATTAAACACATATTGCCATATACACAATATTGACAAAAGTGTTAGGACGCCAATATTTTTTTAGCCAAATGCAGTTTTTTTAGACTTCCTTAAAGGCGCACAGTTGTATGTGAAGTCTTTGGATGCAGTAGTATTACATTTTCTCCTCACTTAAACTAGGAGACCCAAACCTGTTTCAGCATGACAATGTCCCTGTGCACAAAGCCAGCTCCATAAACATCTGCTTTACATGGGTTTGAATAGAACATCTTAAGTCACCTTTAATCACTAAATCCCATTTGTTTTACTGATACACCATGTCACAAATCATGCACCAAAATTTGCGATGATGCACACATCCGGAAATGAATACCGTCCGTGTGGAAACAAAAGTTCTGTTTGGTGTCCTGATGATTTATGTAATTTAAAACACAATAATTACTTTAAAACATTTACAAGAATATTTTGTCTTTATGCTTTGTCTTTAACTTGGTTCTTTACTTTGGAGATAGAGCGAATGCTTGTTTGATGGAGATGATGTTCGGAGGAGGAGGAGGATAATTATTCTTTGGAAGGAGAATCTCCTTCCATTATGATGTCGGAGACAACTATCACTGGAATCACTGTTACATGTTATTTTTTCTTGATGATCTCCTTCCACAGTGATGGATTCTTATTTTCTTACACCTTCAATAACAGGCTTCTTTTTCATCGGCGACATGATTATCTCGATGCACTCTGTCTCACTGAGACCTGGATTAAACCAGGTGATTATATGGGTCTAAACGAGTCGACACCGTCAGGATATGTTTATAAGCATGAGCCCCGTCAGACTGGTCGTGGGGGGGGTGTAGGAACCATTTATACTGCTTCTCTTAATGTTAGTCAGATGTTAGGATTCAGCTTTAAATCATTTGAAGTGCTCGTTCTTAAAGTTGTACTTTCGGACATACATAGTAAACTCGCTCTGGTCACCGTGTACAGACCCCCAGGACCCTACGCTGATTTTCTTCAAGAGTTTGCTTGTTTTCTATCAGATCTCTTGATCAATTTTGATAAAGTGCTGCTTGTAGGAGATTTTAATATTCATGTAGATGATGTAAACGATGCTCTAGGATTATCATTTGTTGACTTATTAAACTCTTTTGGGGTTAAACAAAACGTCACCAGACCAACTCATCGCTTTAACCACACACTAGACTTAATAATATCCCACGGAGCAGACGTCACTGATATAGATATTTTACCTCAGAGTGATGACATCACAGACCATTACCTCATACTGTACACACTACCGGTAGAGCAGATTAGCCGTGTTGCACCACGTTATCGACCTGGTAGGACTATTGTTCCAACCACTAAGGACAGATTCGTAAATAACCTGCCTGATTTATCTCAATTTCTCACTAAACCCATAACTACTATTAATCTTGATGAGATAACTAAGAACATAGACCTTATCCTCACTAGCACATTAGACACCGTTGCCCTATCCGGTTAAAAAGGTTAGAGACCAAGCACCTGCATCTTGGTATAATAGTCATACACATGCCCTCAAGAGAACAGCACGTAATCTGGAGAGAAAATGGAGGAAAACTAAATTGGAGGTATTTAGAATCGCGTATAAAGACAGTATGCTCAGCTACAGACGGGCGCTAAAAGCTGCTAGAGCTGAACACCTGAGCAAACTTATAGAAAACAACAAAAACAATCCCAGGTTCCTTTTCAGTACAGTAGCTAAACTAACTACAAATCAGGGCTCTGAAAATTGTGTTCCATCACAGTTTAGTAGTGAGGACTTTATGATTTTCTTCACTGAAAAAATAGATAACATTAGAAAAACAATTGTGGCAGTTCAACCTCTTACAGCATCTCCTGAGACAGTGTTACCTTCAACTCCACAACTCCACTGTTTTACATGTATAGGACAGGAAGAGCTGTATAATGTTATTGCCAAAGCTAAATCGACAACATGTCAGTTAGATCCAATTCCTACTAAATTACTGAAGGAAGTGTTATATACAACTGGTGAGCCTCTTCTAAATATTATTAACTCCTCACTATCTTTAGGTCACGTCCCTAAATCCCTCAAGTTAGCAGTTATTAAGCCCCTCATTAAAAACCTAATCTGGATCCAAACACGTTATCAAATTACAGACCAATTTCAAATCTCCCATTTATGTCTAAGATTTTAGAAAAGATTGTCGCTGCACAGTTATGTTCCTACCTGCAAGAGAACAATATCTTTGAAGAATTTCAGTCAGGTTTTAGGCCCCATCATAGCACAGAAACTGCTCTAGTTAAAATAACTAATGACCTGTTTTTAGCTTCAGACCAAGGCTTCATCTCGCTGTTGGTTTTACTAGATCTTAGTGCTGCATTCGACACTATAGACCATGATCTCCTCCTAGATCGCTTACAAAATTACATCGGCATTCAGGGACAGGCATTAAGCTGGTTTAAATCCTACCTGTCCGATCGTTACCATTTCGTAGATTTGAATGGAGAGCTATCCAGGCTAATGCAAGTAAATTATGGCGTGCCGCAAGGTTCAGTTCTAGGACCCCTGCTCTTCACAATATACATGCTTCCGTTAGGAAATATTATTAGAAGGCATGGAATTAGCTTCCATTGTTATGCTGATGATACTCAGCTATATATTTCATCTAAACCAGGCGATACAGCTCAATTAACCCGGATGACTGAGTGTGTTAAGGAACTAAGAGATTGGATGACCCATAACTTTCTACTTTTAAATTCTGATAAGACTGAGATTTTGCTCATCGCCCAAAAACTGGTATACAGACGCTCCAGCATCTCAACCTGCATTTAGACGGATGTTCTGTAACCACTAGTTCAACGGTAAAAGACCTGGGTGTTATTTTAGACAGCGACTTGTCTTTCAAAAATCACATCAATCAGGTTACAAAACAGCCTTCTTTCACCTTAGAAATATTTCTAAGCTAAGAAATATGTTGTCTATATCCGATGCAGAGAAGCTCGTCCATGCTTATGACCTCCAGAATAGACTACTGTAATGCGTTACTAGGTGGATGTCCTGCTTCATTAATAAACAAGCTTCAGTTAGTCCAGAATGCAGCAGCCAGAGTTCTTACAAGGTCAAAAAAATATGATCACATAACCCCGATCTTATCGTCCCTACATTGGCTTCCTGTTAAGTTTCGAATAGACTACAAACTATTACTTCTCACTTATAAAGCACTAAATGGTTTGGCTCCGTGTATCTATCCAGTCTTTTAACACGCTACAATCCGCCACGCTCCCTGAGATCTCAAAACTCTGGGCTTCTAGTAGTTCCTAGAATAGCAAAGTCCACTAAAGGTGGTAGAGCATTTTCACATTTAGCTCCTAAACTCTGGAATAGTCTTCCTGACGGTGTTCGGGGCTCAGACACACTCACCCAATTTAAGTGTAGATTAAAACATATCTTTTAGCAAAGCCTACACATAACACACATCACATCATAACCTTGTGCTCCAGAACATCTGATCACATGCACATTATCAACTTGTGCTGTTAATATCATGAACAGCAGCTACGCTAATTCCTCTCCACTGCTTCTCTTTCTCTCCCCATCCCGAGGCATCCTGAGGTTGCTCCAGCTCCAGTCACCTCCCACCTCGTGATGATTACGGACCTTTAAAGAAGTAGATGCCGAACTCACAAACATCCTGAACCATCTAGAGACGTACCAGTGCCATTTGGATCCCGCTACATGTGTGGAGTTTTGACATTGGACCTCCTGGAGTGTTTAAAGGCTCTGGCATGGAGAAGCTGATGCTGGATCTGTGGTGATCACAAATGCTGAGCTTATAAAACTCGGAGCTACTAACCATATAGACTGTTTAAGACTGCAGAAAGAACATTACTTATAATCTTATACTCCAGTAATCATGTTAGTTCTCACTCTCCAGTGTTCTGTATTGTTGAAAGATTTATGATCAAACTCTTGATGTCACCCAGATGAGGATGGGTTCCCCTTTTGAGTCTGGTTCCTCTCAAGGTTTCTTCCTCATAACATCTAAGGGAGTTTTTCCTTGCCACAGTCGCCACGGCTTGCTCATCAGGGACAAATGCACACCATTCACCATCACTGTTGATTTGTGTAAAGCTGCTTTGAGACAATGTCTGTTGTGAAAAGCGCTATACAAATAAACTTGACTTGACTTGACTTGATTAAATTTAATGATCACTATTTCAAAACTAAATAATATATATTTACTGTTATGATGTAATACACAAGATGCAGTACAATATAATAGTGTGTACGACACTGTTCAGTAACGACTACTGTACTGTAGTATTAACAAAACAAAGACACCGCGAAAACCAGCGCTAAGGCGGTGCTATCACAATGAATTTCAAGACGCTGACTAAACTTGCTGAGGCGGAAAAGTGCGCGGGTTGCGTGACAGAAGAACCAACGTCCCCTTGAAACTTTAGCCACCAATAGTAAAGCCCACTAATATCAATTCCTATAACAAAATTGCAGGTGTTTTAGCTACAAACAATAAGAAAAGCAATACACAATGGTGATGATGAATAGCAGTTAAACGTTATGCGCTGTAAAGCTAAGCACAATGGGGAAATTTATTCATAAATAGCACAAAACACTGCTCCTGAGAGCATGCTGCACTGTATATAGGGAGCCTTTTATTTGTGGGGTAATAACAAAGAATGGGCCGCCTCAATAATGTTTACCCGCTTTCTAGCTGCAGGTCTCTGTGGATCCTATTAGAGTTGATATAGCAACTCTAATGGCGACGTGATGGCTTTATAAGGTGCGCAGTCAAAAGCAATCAAAGATGCACAATAAACAGTAAGAACGATGATGATGATGATGATGAGAATTCTGCAGGAATATTGGAGTGAGGCTAATTGTACATTGCCATTAAGTCTGATTTGATTAGATGAACTTTTATGACACAACCTCATATTATTCCTCTCCATATTAATGCATTTATTCAGGGAATTTAACATGCAGTTTGTTTGTTTGTTTGTTTATTTTGGCTCAGTCCTGGTCTTCCGTGAGAACCTTTATCAAGGAAGAGTCTGTTTCCCCGTCCCCGCTCCATTTCTCCATTCATTTTTTTCCCCTCCTGCATATCTTTCAGCAGTTCAGCACATTCTTATCTCCTGTTTCCTTTTCTTTTCATTTCTGTCCATCACTTCACACCATTCACTCGATTTTCTTACAGTTTCACCACCCAGAAAATACACTTTTTCAACTCCATGTCACAAGCGTGCCACAGTTTCCACATCCCAGGCGTGCATATACTGTATAAAGCATTTCACAGTAATGACTTATCCGATCAGATTCCCATTCATAATAAATGATTATTTGTGTGAGGAGAAAAGGCATCACAACGGTAGCTAATCCACATACCACAGGAATTTTCTGAACGAACTCCTGCTGCATTACACCAGCAGTAGATGATGTGGACTGTTCTTGTACCTAGTCAAAGTACTAATCACACTAAAGCTCTACTTTTTACATCCATCTGCTGAGTTAAACATGCTACACAATCACCCTTTTGCACAGATTTCACTATGATAAATGATAATAGTGTTCTATAAGAACTACACTATATGTATTTCAACACCTGATTTTTCCAGCCATTTGTGCTTATTTCTCAAACTGTTACCACAATATTAGAGGCACACAATTGTATAGAATGTCTTTGGATGCGTTAGCATTAAATTGTGCCTTTACTGGAACATGGACACTATGGATTGGCTGAATGTGCATACTTTAAAAATCATAATATCATAATATAAAGCTATGGGCAAAATTATTCAGACACCTGACTATACGCTTAATGTTCTTTTTTTTTATATATTTATATGTATATAACTATTTGCATTTGTTTATTGCATATATTATTTATTTAGATGTAATGATTTAAAAAAATCTTATTGAAGTCCATTTCAGCTATAATACTGGTGTGTGTGTGTGTGTGTGTGTGTGTGTGTGTGTGTGTGTGTGTGTGTGTGTGTGTGTGTGTGTGTTAGGGGGTCGTGGGGGGAATCAAGATGGGAGAAAACTTGTGCTAAGCACTAAAACGATTTTTCTCTTTCTCTCGTTTTATATCTATATTGTATATTATATCAACAGAACAAACAGTGCATAACATCTGGCAGAGTAATAAGAACAATTTTTTTTTGGAGAAATGGTCAGGGGGCTATGAGGCGATACGATATTACCACCGTGAGAGTTCACACGCTGCTCAGGCAAAATGAAACAGACTGCAGGTGGGCATAAAGATAAAGCATGAAGTATACGAGTTATTAGAAATTATTTATATCCAACTCAAATGTGGACTGAACTGATTTGGGTTTTTTTTGTTTCCATTTTGGTGGTAATGAAGTTTCTGATTTCATTTGTACACCACAGCGCTGTAGGATCCTCTGAGTGGTCATCAGGTGTCGATTAATTTTCTAGAGATTTAATAATGTGCTCATCATTCATTTTTTTTGTCTTTTTTCAAATAAGGAATAAAGCAGTAATAATGCATCATGTTTGCAGTTTCATTCCTTAACCTTTGTCTCTCTTCATTTTGTTATAAGGGTGCGCAAACATTTGGAGTCAACTATTAATCTATACAAGATTTTTTTTTAAATGTACACTAACATTTCTTTCGGCTTCTCCCATCAGGGGTCAACACAGCGGACCATCTGCATGTTTGATTTGGCACATGTTTTTACGCTGGATGCCCTTCCTAAAGCAACCCTCCCTATTTATCTGGGTTTGGGACCGGCACGAAGGCTTGTGCAACCCTAACGGCTGGGGTTGGTTCCCTGACCGGGGATTGAACCCGGGCCGCAGCGGTGAGAGCGCCGCATCCTAACCACTAGACCACCAGGGGACCTTTTTTTTATTATTATGTACACATCCTCTTCTTTATGTACACTATGTGGGCAAAATATTGGATACCTGACTTTTACAGCTGGGGCACACAATTATATAGGATGTATTTGGATATGATAGCATTTCATTTTCCCTTCACTTGAACTATAAGGACCCATTTTGGGTGGCCTGCTATAGAGCTCTGATCTCAACCCTGGAAAATGGGCTATATTAAATGTATAGTTCATATCTTTATTTATGATTTTATTTTTATATTTTTTATATTTTCTTCATGTTTGTATCGGACCAACACACCATGACAAATTTCTTGAAAAACACAACCCATGAAACCTGGCAGAAAAAAATCTTCTAATTCTGATTCTTCTGATGAATTAAACCCTGACTGCCCCCCAGGCCTCCTGACCCTACATTAGTACCACACTTTGCCAACACCCTTGTGGCTGAATGAGCACAAATCTCCACAAGCACACTCCAAAATCTAGAACATCTTCCAAGAAGAGTGGAGATTATTATAACAACAAATGGGGTCTAAATGCAGAATAGGATGCAAATCTTATGCTCAGGTGTCAAACATTTCTTCATAAAATGTATTGTCATCTTGATAATCGTTGAACAGACAGCGGTTATAGAAAGGAGTGATAAAAACCAATTTGACATCAATGATGTGTTTTGATTAAATAATAATCAAAAAAAGATATAAAAAGTTATATACATGAATGCTATAACATCTAAGTTGAGACACTGCAGTTTGAATTTCTGCTCAATCACTGTTAAATAAAAGAGCTGAAGAAGTAAACATGTCTGCAGTAATCTATTCTCCTGTAACCTTTCATCTTGATGAAAAGAGAAAAAAACACCTGTCTTTGTTAGTGGAATTTTTCAGAAAATGTTCAAGCAGGCGTACTTACTTATGTACACAGCCTCTTCTTTATGAAGACTGCAGGCAGAAACTGTGCCATTTAAACAGGTTGTGAAGGTCAGGGGTCATGAGTCAGGCATCCCACTGATGGAGCGATGGCTGAGTAAACGAGTGGCGAAATGTCAGCGAACGTCATCGGCGCGACTCGAATCCCAAACCTGCGATGAGACAAGAACATGAGCAGATTTTATTTATTTATTTATTTATTTATTTATTTTTATTATTATTTATTATCAAATCAAATCACGATTCAATTTGAACTAAAAACAGAGGTGCTGAAGTGATAAAAATAGAGAATTCATCATTTATGTATTAATACAATTATTACAAATTCTATTATATATTAATAAAAATTTTCAGAATTTTTCAGGAAATCACTTTTTAATAATATTATTATTGGTAAAAAAATAATAATAATGATAATTAATTCTTTATTTTAGGAGTAAAGAAGGAGTCGACTTCTTTGTTTGTACACATGGCAATTTCACATTAACTACATAATCACAAGCAATAAAATAGACACTGGTGTCTTAATGACTCACAGAGAACAAACAAGGATTAAAATGAGTCAAGCATAAGCAAATGTTTTAGAAACATTGTTTCTCAACCATTTAAAGAAAGAGGGTTGTTAAGGGGCAGTCCTATGATTCCATTAAATTATATTGTATTTTAATTGTACTGCATTTCCAACAAAGAACTTGCAGCTTTACAGAAATATAACAGATTGAGATTTATATTTAATGTAAAGAAGTTTCATGTCTCTGTCTTTCAAAGTATTTGTCTCTCAGAAAGTCTCAGAAAGTCTCTCAGAAAGTCAAAATAACTGCCCATTAAAGTGAGTACACTAAAGTGATAACAGCTGTACATCACTTAATGTCCTATTCATCATGTTCAGGTTTTTGTCTGCTTGACAGGACCATACTAATTTGTATAGCTTGTATTAGAGCACATAAAATATGGTGGTTTGAGTACAATTCTCTCTTACTGACCACTGGATGTTCAACATGTCACCTCATGGCAAAGATTCTCTGAGGATTTGAGAATTAGAATTTTTGCTCTCCACAAAGATGCCAAAGCTATAAGAAGAGCGTTAACATCCTGAAACTGAGTTACAGTACAGTGGCCAGGGTCATACACAGGTTTTCCAAAACGGGTTCTGCTCGGAAACAGGCCTCGCAAGGGTCCATAAAAGAAGTTGAGTCCTCGTGCTGTGCGTCAGGTGCAGAAGCTGCTTCAAAAAACAGATGCATGAGTGCTGCAGCATTGCTTCAGAGGTTGCGAAAGGTCTACTTAACAGTGCTCAGACCAGACGCCACACACTGCAACAAGTCGGTTTGCAAGGCCGTGGTCCCAGAAGGAGCCTCTACTGAAGCTGCTCATAGAGAAAAACAGTCTGCTGAAGAACAACCTTTTTAAGAGCATGAATTACTGGAACCATGTTCTGATGAGACTAAAATAAACCTGTTTGGCTCAGATGGTGTCCAGCATGTTTGGCAACAGCCTGGTGAGGAGCACCAAGAAGATTGTGTCTTGCCTACAGTCAAGCATGGTGGTGGTAGCATCATGGTCTGGAGGATTAAGGCAGTGCTGGATAACGATGGTGCTCACATAAAATATTGACAATTTGGATACAGTTTTGACCTTTTTACTTGGGTGTAATTACTTGGCAGTTATTTTGACATTAATGGTGGTATGTTGAGTTTAATTTCAGAGGACAGTAAACCTGTACTGCTATTCAAGCTGCACATTTACTTCTCTAAAATATATTCTAATTTCATTTCTGTAGTATTGTCCCTTGAGAAGAGATACTAAATTGTTGCTGAAATGTGTGAGGTGTACTTTTGTGAAACACTTCATTTAAAAAGATATATATATATATATATATATATATATATATATATATATATATATATATATATATAACTGACGTTTTTATATATTTTTGACCAGAAATATATATATGTTAATTATTCCCAATAGTCTCTTCATTTCATAGCTTTTCTCTCAGGTGCGCTGCTACAGGGTCTGTTCACATTAATCCAAACTGATTTCAGCCATGACATCACGTATTGTCAAAAGTATCTGCACTGATCCTTCAAAATGAACACTGCAGTCATACAACTTGCAGCATAAATTTCATGCGGCTTTAAGGCTGTTGCTTTAACCAATCAGATTGCGAGTTGACGGCACTGTGGCCATCTAGCAGGCGTCCGGTACCGTTGGCATTTCCTCGTCCTCTGATTGAATGGTCAGAAAGCACACTAGTCAGAGCTCCTAAACCGCTTCTGTAGCAAATCTGCACAAGCTCAAATACATACATGTGGATTTAATAGCTGCTTTTTTATTCCACGGCTGACAGAGAGAAGAAATTGATTGGGTCCCAGATATACTTCCAAGGACATTTACAAGACGTTTTTTTCTTTTCAGGAAAAGCTGGACATGGTGAGAAAAGGTGAGCCAAAACAGTTCACAACAGTTGTTAAACTTTTTCCTGAACTATTAATACAGCACTTTTGGGTTTTCTTTCTTGTAGAATTTGCAGTAAAAGACACAGTTTGCCTTCATACAAAATCCCCAGGAATATTGTAATGCATGGAATAATGCACAAGGAAGAAAACCAGGGGTGGGCTGTGGTTTCGTCATTTTATGAGGTTAATATCGAAGCTTCTGGTGAAAGTGATGTCGTTTTATAATATTGATGCTTTCTATAGCCATGGTGTCATAAGGATTGTATTAAGAGGTGGATTGTCAATTTCTGTTTAAATTAAACAAAAATGATCAAATTCTTTTGTAATTGCTGCGAGAGTTTTCTCAATTTTGCCCTGCAAATATGAGTGGCTGCCACTCATATTCACAGCAAAGTTAGAGTGCAGATCCTAGATGCAGCTCCATACATATATGGAGTAATTTGGGTTTTTCCAGCTCACACTTCGCTTCACGTTTGGATAGGCATGGCCTTGCAAGCTGTGGGTTGGTTTCTGTTTTTTTTTGGGTGGGCAAACGATAACACAACGTTCCACTCCAACATCTGGTTTGGGTAAGACATGTAACATATGCCATTTGGTGGCATGCTGTGTGTACCGTAATGAGTACTAGATGGGAAATGAGTTCCAGTGAAAGTGGCCAGTGCGCCTCTGCCCTCTGCTCGCTCTTGGCATGTGCCAACATTTTGCTCTCCAAATAGCAGGTGCCAGCTGCCGCCTAAAGCTGACCTTTCACCGTTCCTTTCTCGATCTGTCCATCCTGACATTTGTGTCGCTCGAATGCGAGCACAAACAACACACACACAAACAGGTGCACGCACAAACAACACCAGGCCTTTTGTGATATTTGGGTGGGAAATGAGAGAGCGCTGATCTCTGACAGACGGATATGAAAGCAGGCAGTGGGTGAGGGTTTTCTTAACGTGGAGCCTGTGACGACTTCTAATTATAGTCCACATGTGCCCTTTTAAAAGCAAGACCTTTTAATGATCTGAGTGCAGCGAAGTGGGACCTCGGTGCGGGTCTCGGGCAACTCGGTGCAAACTTCCTGCAGCTTTACCTCATCGTAAACGTGGACATGATTAAGAGAGAGAGAGAGAGAGAGAGAGAGAGAGTGTACAAGAACTCGTTTAAGGCATCAAAGCTTTATGTGCAGTACCACCGTGGGCCATGTGATGGCAATATTAGGAGGCGTCTTTGACATGAATCCACTTCCTGTCAGTAAAATAAACTTCCATCCTTTAACGTTATGGAAGACTTGAGGGAGCACAGGTCACTGGCCTGCAATGGGTCAGAAATCATTCGGTTCTTATTAGACTCACACCTGAGGGATTACACTAATACATTCTGGAGAGAAATGATCAACACTTGAGGGAAAAAAAATGGATTGTGCAAATGTATTGGCCCCTAAACACTGCCCAAAAATGGAGCACCAATGAGCAGATATTACATTGGAGTGTTTTTTTGTATTTGCCTTCAATACACCAATACACCATTGACACTCAAATAGGGTGTGTGTGTGTGTGTGTGTGTGTGTGTGTGTGTGTGTGTGTGTGTGTGTGTGTGTGTGTGTGGACAGTAACAGTGAAGTTTTTTGTCAGTTTCCAACTAGAGTGTGCACACCCCAAAATCTATAAAAGTTTTATACTAGTAAGTGGAAGTTTACTAAGGTGTCATTTAACAAACAAACAAACAAACAAATATACACAAATGACATAACACACTATAATGTGTGAAAATCAGTTTGTTTGATTTGCATGCTATGTGCTCACCTCATCACCTCATCATCTTATCGTGTGCAAATTCCATCCAACCTTTCTTTAAAAAAAGCAAAGCAAAAAAAAAATAAAAAATAATAAAATTGTCATTTATTTTTCTATTATAATATTAAATATGTAAGTACCTGGAAACAAATCTGCCCTCCTTATTTTTCTTACTTTATTGTATTTATTTATTCATCGTTCTGTGTTAATGTATTGTTTGTCTACTTACTGTCGATATGTAATGATGTGTTTTGAGTAAATTAAACTTGAATGCAATTTTCTTTTAGTTTCCACTGTCAAGAATAAACAAAAAACAAACAAACAAACAAATTTATGTGTAAATAATAAGATGGTTAGCATGTTTGGTCAGAAGTCAAGTGATTTTACTGGATGAAGATGATAGGGACATGCTAATAAGGTATAATGCAGATGATGATGATGATGATGATGATGATGATGATGATGATGCATGATGTTGATAAAAATGCATGATGTTGAATGATAAACAATGGTGATGATGATAATGATGATGATGATGATGATCAATGATGAAGATGATGGATTATAACATAATGCTGATGAAGTAAAATATAATTAAATAGATAGATAGATAGATAGATAGATAGATAGATAGATAGATAGATAGATAGATAGATAGATAGATAGATAGATAGATAGATACCCAATTTATTTTTCTTTGCAATGTATTCTTGCATATTTAAAAAAGGACCTAAGTGAAACCATATGCCATCATGCCGGATTTGTGTACAAAGTCAAACTAAAGCCGAGACTGGGGGATGAATAAAAGATTTGGCTTAGTGGACACTTACATGATGACCAACAACGTAGGCGTGTTATACAGAGCAGTAAATGAGCAGAGCAGCTGTGTTCCAGATGTTTCATGATGCACTAGACACTGCATTGTATATACATCTTATATGCATATACATTCAAGCCATATGTGTTTCTTCCCCAAGCTTACAGTTTCCCTTCACTTGAACTAGAAGAGCTAAAGCTGTTCCAGCATAACATGTAGATATCATGAAGATTTGGTTATATGGGATGGAGTGGAAGATCCCTAATGAACACCTTTGGGATGAATTGGAACGCTGAATGTAACCCAGGCCTCCCCACCCTGCATCAGTACCCGACTTTACTAAATCCATTTTAGCTCAATGAGCACAAATCTCTACAAACACACTTCAGAATTGAGTAGAAGATCTTCCCAGAAGAGTGAAGGTTATAGCATTAGAACAATAAATGGGAACTAAACATGGAGTGGGATGTTCTAAAGGCACATACAACATTCCTTATGGTCAGATCTCAAACCAATCTTCAAGACTCTAAGCAGAAACCTCATGTGATTAAACTGCAGCAAAAGAAAATCAATGTGTGTATGTATAATATAATGTTGATCCATTTTGCTTTCATATACACTTTGCAGCCACGAGGAGAGTAAAATATCTCTCGTCAATAGCTCCTTAGTGTAATTACAGCAATCGATAAATTCATTGAGCCCCGAGATGAAGCAGCACTCAATGAAACTGGCCACGTATGGACTCGAGTCTGTACTCAAAGCAACACTCGTCACGTTCAAACCTCAGCTGGAGTCGTGAAGCTGCATGAGGCTTTGTGTGCATGCTCACATTTCTGGTTCTGAATATAAACCTTATACATGTCCAGACACATCCCTCAGCCAGATGTTTATCATCATAATGCTCTCAAAGGTAAAGATGACCATCATCATCATCATCATCATCATTAACATAATCATCATTGTCATCATCATCATGACAATGATCAACAATATAAACAAAGTAAAGATCATAATCATCATCATCATAATCATCATCATCATCTTTGTCATCATCATGATCAGTGGCATCAGCACTCATCATCATCTTCACTGTCATCATCATCGTCTTCATCACTGTCGTCATCATCATCATCATCATCAGCAGCAGTAGCAGCAGCTGCAATCATCATCGTCATTGTCTTTCACTGTCATCATCTTTATCATTGTTGTCATCATCATCATCATCATCATCATCGCCTTCATCATCATCATCATCATCAGCGGCAGCAGCTCTCAACATCATCATCATTGTCATCATCATCATTGTCTTCATCATCATCAGCAGCAGCAGCAGTGGCAGCAACACTCATCATCATCATCATCATTGTCATCATCATCATTGTCTTCATCACTGTCATCATCATCAACTTTATAATTGTCATCATCTTAATCATCATCATCAGCAGCAATCATTATCATCATCACTGTCTTTCACTGTCATCATCATCATCTTCATCATTGTCGTCATTATCATCATCATCATCATCATCATAATGTTCAACAATATAAAGATGATCATTATTAACATAACCACCCCTATGTTCAACAAAGTATCATCATCATCCTCATCATCATCATCATCATCATCATCATCATCATCACCACCCCGAAGTTATACAAGTTAAAGATCATCATCATATAATAATCTATAATGGTCTCATATGTTGAGCAAATGTATGAGTTTCTCAGCAGCTCCAGTTTCCACAACTCCATCTGACTGTATAAGACTTGAAAGGACATTATTCAGAATCACACACTACTGTGCTCATGATATTTCTTACTCGCCGGTGTTTCTAACGTTTTCATGATCAATAATCACACTCTTGATGTCACTCAAAAGAGGATGGGTTCCCTTTTACGTCTGGTTCCTCTCAAGGTTTCTTCCTCATACCATCTAAGGGAGTATTTCATTGCCACAGTCATGCGAGGTTTGCTTATCAGGGATAAATACACATCATTCACTTAGATTTCAAATTTTGTTCTATAATTGTGACATTCTTTGAAGCTGTGCTGAGACAATGACCATTTTGAAAAGCGTCATCATCATCATCCTCATCGTTGCATCATCACCACCACCACCACCATGTTCTCCGAGATAAAGATGACTTTCATCACAGACACATTTCAGGTTTCATCCTGAACCGAGGCGATTGGATTTGGAGATATTAGGTATTTTAGGATATTTTTGGAGCTGCTTTTAAACACGCCTGTGAAGCGGTTTTACAGCGTTTGAATAGAGAATTGCATCAGATAGCAATGCCTTCTGGGTAAGTTCTGCTCCTTAAATTCTCAGCCGGGTTGACTCGATCCCCGAGGCCTTCAACATCTCATCGAACAAGCTTAATTTGAGCTAATAAACTAGCGGAACAGGCTTGGTTCCCTGACGGGAAATGACAAGGGGAAGTCGCCGTGGGCACGTTGCTTTAAAAAAAGGGAAAGAAAGAAAAGTGAGCAAATCTACATATTTATGACTGAAATACAATTTACACAAATTATATATAACTGATCTTCAACACAATAACTTTAAGAACCAGAATTGTAAAAGAAAACACTGATCCCATCCTGTATCCTGTACCAGGCACTGAGAAGTTCTCAATTCTGATTGGACAGGATCTGATGATGCAACACTGTAATTGTGGGTTTGACATTTACATTTACATTCATGGCTTTTGCGTCATTTCTAATGCGTTATTGTTTGTATGGTAAGAGTTCACTCCGCCGGGTCCTGACTGAAAGACTGAAGTTCAGAGAACGATTCAAAATCAATGCGTTAGAGTAATTTGAGTTGGAGAACTCGGCCAGGTGAGTTTATTACTGTCGTGCTTTCATTTGCGCAGAGGTCAAAAGGTCAAACAATTGAAAAGCTCAATGAGATTGTTAGGTGGTATTTGGTCATGAGTCAGATACAGTGCCCTCCACAATTATTGGCACCCCTGTTTAAGATGTGGTCGTGGACTTCAAAAAATTCTCCTTTTTTTTTAAACCACATAGAACCCAAATGCAAAAAAAGAGAAAAATCCAATCTTTCATTTAAGTACATAACTTTGGTGGTAAAAAAAATCATACATTTAGAAAAAAAAAAACTTGAAATCATGTGTCCCACAATTATTGGCACCCCTAACAATTCCTCTGAAAAATTTAATTGTTTTTTTTTTTATATATTTTCTGTAGTTGCTAAGGTTGGTCAGGGTATCTAGGGACTTTTAATTAGTAATTCATGATTTCCTGTTTCCCTGGGGTATAAATATGATGTGACACAGAGGCCTAATTCTCTTACCCATTTGTCAACATGGCAAAGACAAGAGAACACACCATTCAAGTAAGGCAGATGTGTGTCGACCTTCATAAGTCAGGCAATGGCTACAAGAAAATAGCCACCGCCTTAACTTGCCGGTATCTACAGTCAGAGGAATCATTAAGAAGTTTAAAACAACTGGAACAGTGACAAACAAGGCTGGAAGAGGTCCCAAGTTTATCTTGCCACAACGCACAGTGAGGAGGATGGTAAGAGAAGTAAAAAAATTTCCCAAGCTCACCGTCACAGAATTGCATCAAAGAGTGGCATCTTGGGGTCACAGAGTCTCCAAAACAACCATCAGACGCTCTCTACATGCCAACAAGCTGTTTGGGAGGCATGCAAGGAAAAAGCCTTTTCTCACTAACACTCACAAACGTAAACGCCTGGAGTTTGCTAAGCGGTACTGGGACTTCAACTGGGATCGTGTGCTTTGGTCAGATGAGACTAAGATTGAGCTTTTTGGCAACAAACACTCTAAGTGGGTCTGGCGTAAAACAAAAGATGAGTATGCCGAAAAGCACCTCATGCCCACCGTGAAGTATGGTGGAGGATCTGTGATGCTGTGGGCCTGTTTCTCTTCCAAAGGCCCTGGGAACCTTGTTAGGGTGCATGGCATTATGAACGCTTTGAAGTACCAGGATATTTTAAATAAAAACCTGATGGCCTCTGCCAGAAAGCTGAAGATGGGTCGTCATTGGGTCTTTCAGCAGGATAATGATCCAAAACATGTGGCAAAATCTACACAAAAGTGGTTCAGCAGTCACAAACTCAAGGTCCTCCCATGGCCATCTCAGTCCCCAGACCTCAACCCAATCGAAAACCTGTGGGGCGAGCTAAAGAGAAGAGTGCATAAGAGAGGACCCAGGACACTGGATGATCTAGAAAGATTGTGCAAAGAAGAATGGTCAAAATCCTCTCTGTGTTCTCCAATCTTGTGAAATGTTATAGGAGGAGATTAAGTGCTGTCTTGTTGGCAAAAGGAGGTTGTACAAAGTATTAACATCAGGGGTGCCAATAATTGTGGCACACATGATTTAAAGTTTTTTTTTTTTTCTAAATGTGTGATTTTTTTACCACCAAAGTTATGTACTTAAATAAAAGGTTGGATTTTTCTCTTTTTTTGCATTTGGGTTCTATGTTGTTTTTAAAAAAAAGGAGAATTTTTTGAAGTCCACGACCACATCTTAAACAGGGGTGCCAATAATTGTGGAGGGCACTGTAATTTTACTGGATAAGGATGGGAGGGGGGGGGTGGCGCGGTGCTAAAGATACATTTGTCTAACAATGATGATGATGATGATGATGATGATGATAAATAATGAGGATGAAGATAAGCGATGATTAAAAATGATAAACAGTGATGACGATAATGATATATGCTGATGATAAACAATGACAAAGATGATGATCAATGTTAATCGTAATAATGATGATGAAGGTGATGATGATATTTGATGATAAATGATGAAGACAACAAAGATTTTGGATGTAAATGATGATGATGATGAGGATGATGAATGATAATGAAGATGACAAAGATGATGGATGCTAATGATGATGATGATGATGATAAAGGTGATGAAATGTGATGATGAAGATCAGTGATGATAAATGAAGAACAACGATGATGATGATAAATGATGAAGGTGAATGGTGAGGCATGAAGACGATAAAATGATGACTGATGGTGATGATGATGATGAGGATGATAAAGACTGGTGATAAATGATGAAGATGACCAGCTGTAGTATTTAGTTGTCAAAACGAGAACCACTAGGAAATTATTCATGTGTTGTAGTTGGGGTCTTAAACAGGTTTTGCCATTTATCACACACTCTTATCATGCCGTGTGTGTGAGTGTGTGTGTGTGTGTGTGTGTGTGTGTGTGTGTATACAAAGCTGTCAGCATGTGGAGAACAAAGAACAGCAACATATTACTTTCTTTTATTTAAAGCTCTGACATATTTCCAACCAATATGCCCCATATACTATAGTTCTCTACAGCAATAATGGCAGGTGCCGGGTCACAGCGCTGTAAATATTAAAGTGGATTTTTATTTTCTCCTCCCTCTCTATTTCATTTTGGTTTTCTAACTAGAATACCAAATAATACAGAACTACATGTAAGACAATCTGTTGTTCTAAGCAAAGCCGGAACTACGAGTCTCTTAGCCGCAAGGCGCTCTGGGGGGAATTTGTACGAAGAGCGATTCCTAGATCCGGTGACCAGCAAAAACCCAAAACAGAGGTAAAAATGGCAATTTAAAACCGAGCTGGTCATATTCAAGAGCGGGAGCAATGGACCTACACGGCGCTTAACGATCAGAGAACGTCGATAAGACAAAGGATGGCGAGCGCCGCCGCGGTGGGCCGATGGGACCGAGCTCAGAAATGGACAAAGCGATTCGAGATGAGTTTTGAAAAGAGTTTACGGATACACTGGAATGCATTTGAGAGGAAAAAAAGAAGCCTCGGTCTGCTGGGTTTCCCACAAATCCCTGCTGCTCGGGACCTGAATCAAAGCAAGACAGATCCTCAGGTTCTGAAGGCCTGATTGCTCGTAGACGCGGCACTTCAACAGGGTTTTTATCACGATGCGGGCGTGTGTGTCGCTCGCAGGGGGAAAAGCCTGTCCTCGTCTAATTCAGAATGAGAAAAGAGCAGACAAAACAGCAACAAATTACAGAGAGGTCGCATTAATGCTGACGAACGCGGCATGACAAGAAAATAGCGCTGGGGCCGCACCTCCCCACTCGTCTCCCTGCCCCAGAGAGATTTAAATAATAAAAAAGCATCAGCTTCTGAACAAACAGGATAATTATGGCCTGCAGTCTTGCTGTCGCCGGTCCGGCACTGAGCCGCAGAAACACACGCCTTATTATTATCACTCGAAGCTTTTCCGCTAAAGAAATTAGGCTGACATCAATGTTTTATAAAACCATTTTTTGTTTTATTTTTGATTTTTTTTCTCGGAAATCGACACATTACCAGTGTCCCTCTGAACGTTGCGTATTTTTGACAAATTTTTTTAAAAAGGAAGTAAATTGTTCCAAAGGTTTACCGAGCTCCATTGTAAATAAGGCGGACATCTACACCCAGCCAAAATGGAAACGAAATAAAGTGGACAAATAATCATGTTCTAAAATTATCCGCACCAGAAAGCACTCATTTGGTAGTCGGCACGAAAAACCAACTGTGGGGAGACAAATAAATAAACCAAACAAAAGACAGGGAACTACATTTAACTTGGAATTTTCTTCCGGCTCAAACAGGTCAGTTGGGGTATTTTGGTCTCCATCTCTGAAGAGAAAATCTCAAATGGTTTTCTTGAAGCCGCTGACTGTTAACGAGCCGCAACAGTGCCGGCAACTGCTGTTCATTTTCCTAAATAAATAAACAGAACTAAAAAAAATACGAGTCTGCTTTCTTTACCGTTTAGTGAGCGCATAGGGCCGTGGCGAGGCTGGTGAAGAAGGGCAGGAGGCGGACGGGCAGTAACGAGCCGAGGCGAACGAAATCATTGACATGCACGTCCATTAAACAGCTCTGAGATCTCGCCTGAATAATGCATCAACAACGCCCTTGGTCATGAAGCAGCCCGTTAGAAATGACACTTTGTGCGAATGAATCGGATTTATGAAACATTTACGGATCAAATATGCGATTGTAGAACATGCATTAGCCCTGAAGGTAAACATGGGCATGCAAATGAAAAACTCACTCGTTCAGAGGAACGTTTTCTGTCGAATCATCAACTCTAACAACCGACAAATTTTTTATGACGTTCGTTGATGGACGAAGTACACAAACCATGTAGTTGAGTAAAAGTAGAGATACAGTAGGGAAAAATCCAACGTGGAACACATATATCTATGAGATTTGCTAGATGCCCTTACCCAGCGCTACTTAAATCTCCATCAAGAAATCAATTCCGATGATAAATACTGGTTAGGACACAGAATACTCAGGAATACCATCAGTTTAAATCCCTAACTATTTTCTCTCTCAATAGAGTTTTTGACAAAGAAGTGGATAACATTTTTTCGAAGATTGCTCGAGATTTAGCTGTTTGGACACCACCTTCCTGCCAGAACAGAGAACAGTATTGAAAAATTTCTTCCTTGTATGCTGAACGACGGTGGGACCAGTTGTGCATGGCTGAGGACAGAATGGGGCATGGTCCAGTTGTAGAGGATCGGAGGAAAAGCAGAGTAGTGTGGGGTAAGGCAGGTGCTGTGAGGTGGCTGTGTGCTGTAAAGAGGCTGTTGTGTTGGTTAATGCAGTGTTGAGGTGTACAATTTGATTTGTATTTTAGGAAAAAAACTCAGTGTGTTTGGGTGTTGAGGAACAGTGCATCGTTGAGCCTACATTCCATACTCAACTCTTTTGAAATTGGTGATTTTTAACTTATATTGGAGTAAGTAAGTAAGATACTGTATAGATATGTTTACTCAAGTATGATTTTCAGGTTCTCTTCACACCTCTAGCCAGGGGCAAATCACAGCAGTCCAAGTCTTGGGATGACGAGGGATTGAAGAAGTTCCTGAAAGGTCTGTGTGGACAGAAACAGATGAATTCTCCTGATGGTATAAAAATAAAATGAGCATGTTAGATTAGCAATGTGAGAAGAAAAAGACATGTTTCATGGTTTCAAAGAAAAGTTCATGGTTTCCCAAATGTGCATGCAGTGAAAAGAGGCACCTTAACACTTCTTGCTCAAAGCATTGGCATGAGGATTGCCAAGCAACACACTCAGACAGAGTCAGATGGCAAAGTTTCTTGCTAAATTTATTCAGACCATAGTGAATATACACCACAACAAAAGCATACATCCAAAACGACAGCACGGTTCAGACAGCAGAAAAAGGTTTAAAACAATAAATCCAGAGGCATGCTGTCATATATGGAATGCTATGAGACAGAGATAGAAAGAGCAGCTGGACAGAAAAAGAAAACCAGATAAAATGGATACAAAGAGTGGGCCAATAGATTGTAACCCTATCAAAATTTGAATCCGAGTAACAATGTTAACTCGGCTGTCATGTTAGAACGGCCGCCATTTTGGATACAGAAAGATAAAGTGGAAAGTGGAAAAGTGGGAGCCATAAACAGATTCAGGTTCGACTTAATTCATTCGAGTGTATTCGAATTGGTTGTATTGGTTATTGTGCTAGATACGAACAAACTCTTCAAATGCTTGTGAGATAGTTTACACAAGAAATGTGATATTTATGAAAATCGATTTTCTCCATTTCACTGCGAAATACTGAGCAAAATGTACATCTGACGACCGATTTTGAAATTATTTCTCGGATTCAAATCGTGTATTTTTGTTTTTCAGCCTAATGCCATTTGGAATTCACAAAAATATTGACATTTTATTCTTTTATTTATAAATTACATAGAAATGAACTTAAACCATTTTTTTGTACAGTGATCTAAGGCAAATCGACAAAAGCAAAACTATTGTTAACCTATAAAAAAAGAAAAAATATTTATATATATTTAATTACATTTTTTGCAAGGTTTGGGTGTATATGTTGATTACGGTTAATAAATGTACATTCGGCTATGCCTTCAAACTCTATAAAGTTAATAATATAAAGTTAGTAATCTTCAGTGAGTCAGATTTACAGACAATGAAAAGAATGAATTTGATTAATTTTGGGGGAAAAAACGTATGTAATCATAACATCGCTCCTTATTCAATGGTCATTTTACAATAAGCTGGTAAAGACCAAACATATTTTTGGATATGATTAAAGTGTGAAGATGTACCTTCATTTTGAGCTTGTATGATGCAGACAAATCCAGAACCCCAATAGAAATAAAAAATTTTTTATTCTTTTTTGATTAGTCTTATAATAATAAATATATCATAACATTATAAAATATAATAACGGTCACGAAAGTTCATAAAAGGCAACAAGGACTGAAAATGACCTTATAAAATTATATGGTAAACAACCTCCTCATAAGCACATCATGCACTAAATCATCAGAACCGTAGAACCCACAATACATTTTCTGTCTTTCATAAAACTCAGTTACTTTAATTTCAGTTCATAGAGTTACCTTGAATTGCTTTCTTTTATGTTTTTTCGTGTGTAATTAATATATATATATATATATATAAAAGTTAGACACTCATTTGCACAAGCATTGTTTGTAATTCTGGTTAAATCCATTTCCGATTTCTACTCCCTCAAACCAAATTACACCCTAGCCCTTATCGCCGTTTACATTTGAAGATTAAAACAATAAAAGGTAAAAGCCATGGGGGCAGTTGATGAGGGACATTTAAACCAGCGCTGAACCCACTGGGGTCGACTTGAAAGAAAAGACTTGGCTAACTGTACAAGAATCTGTGCGTCCCTTCTGACCAAAAAGCTGGCGACTCCAGGCAGGACTGTGACCTAGCAG